>NC_080432.1:13563071-13595571 GCF_028018845.1 Melospiza georgiana | reverse complement strand
TGCTCACCATAAACTTCCCCACCTTTGTTTCTCTCAACAACATAACCCAAAGCTTTATAATAATATTGAAGTTGCATCAAGAAGCTTTTAGGTCCCTGGATTGCTCTTCCAGGCCCAAACCATACATCTATTAGCTCTTCAGTGCCATGCTTTATCACCTGTTTGACATCTCTATTAAAATATTTGCTGTCATTCCCTATTTCTAGCACATCCCAAAGACTGAGGGCACCTCAATTCACACAGAAGTGTGTGGCTTTTCTAATTATTACATGAGTGCTTTGATTCGACACATTTTAACCTATAAATTACTCATTCACTGTGATTATTAATTCGAGAATTAGATAGCTAAGATTTATTCTTCCTGCACCACAATGAGCAAACCTACCACAAACCACGTGAGTTTATTCCCCAAACCATTCTTGTGCTCTCAGATTGTCTGGCATCAGTGAGCTCCACCTGGAACTGCTCTGTTTGCTCTGTTACAGAGGAGTTTAAGAGCCACAAACTTGTGTTTGAAAGCCAGAAAATTATTTCCTAGGAAATACCTAGGGATAAGGTAGGCAGGGATGGGGGAAGAAGTCCTTTCACAAAAGGCAGAGGAAAGGTAACATGGATCTAGTTAATCACAGAATGACAGCATGATTTGGGTTGGAGGGACCTTAAAGATCACCCAGTTCCAACCTCCCACTATTCCAGGTTTCTCAGGGCTCCTTCCAGCCTGGCCTTGGACACTTCCAGGGATGGGGCAGCCACAGCTTCTCTGGGCAGCCTGTGCCAGGGCCTCACCACCCTCACAGGGAAGAATTACTTCCTGATATTAATCTAAACCTACTTTCTTTCAGGGTGAAGCCCTTCCCCCTTAACCTGTCACTCCAGACCCTTGTAAATAGTCTCTTTCCATGTTTTTTGTAGGTTCCCTAGGTACTGGAAGGCCACAATTAGGTCACCCCAAAGCCTTCTCTTCCCCAGGTTGAACAATCCCAGTTTTCTCAGTCTTTACTCATAGCAGAGGTGCTCCATCCCTCTGATCATCTTCGTGGTCCTTTATTCAGACCAGAACTTACTGAAATGAGTATCTCTATGGTAAAGCTCTTAGTTTCTAAACATTAACTGGTATTTTACTATTTTATTCTCATTGCAAAAATAAAAGCAAAAATTAATCCTTTTATCCATCATCCAAGGGAGGCAAAACCAGCATGACTTTACTCCAGACAGGATTGGGATTACCCCAATTTGCTTTCATCTAGTTTTACTTACAATCTCACTTTTCCACAGATCACTTATAGCCATACCCTCACCATTTCACTAGGCATCCCTGTCACACTGCACACATCAGATGCCACCTCTGTCACACCAGAGACTGCCACTTCCAAAAGACAAAAGTCACACCTCAGACCACAGCATGTACCAGTAATAACTAGCAAGAGCAGACATAAGGATGATTTAAAATAGAATCATTGTATTGACCATCTCAGTGGAGTTCCCTCCTGAATATTTACTCATTCATTTGATGCTGTTAAATGAACCCCCAAAAACCCAACACAAACCAGAAGGGTAAAAGCCATGGGAGAAAACATCTTCCATATTCTCTGTGCTGCTTGCACTCCCTCACAAAGCAAAGTGCTTGTATTGTACATGGCAGCCTGTGTAAGGACAGGGACAATAGCTTTCCATGCACATTTTATCAGGATTAGAACTGCTGCCCCATATATAGAAATCTGTGATAAGTGCATTAGCAAAATTATGACTGTATTTTAATCACAGCATAACAACCTCACTGCAAGTCCCTCTACAAGGCAGGCAAACCCAATAATGCTCAAGTCTGAAGCTGAATTTTGAGCCCTCCATGAGTGTTTGAGTGGGTTCAAAATTAAGTAAAATGAGTTTATCTATCCCTATTTCTCTAATAATACTTAGCACTTAGCACTTTTCATCTTCAAAGCACTTTACAAACATTAACTAATTAACTATTAATTGGTAAATTTGAAAAGGTTGATAGGTGAGGTGAGTTTCGGATAAGACCCAGCAATACGGATGTTTAGTTTATCTGTGAATTACTTAATCATTAGTGAATCATAGAAATTAGAAATGAAAAAGACCTATGGGGTCACCCTGTCCAGCCTGCTGCCATTACAGGATTTTCCCTTACAATATATTCTCAAGTGCTTTGTCTAGTTTAATTAGAAATTATCCAAGCAATGGGGCTTCCACCATTTCCCTTGGGATATTCCTCCTTAGTCTAATGTATCTTTCTGTGAGGAGGTTATAATATCCAACATAAGTTTTTCCTTGCCATTTCATCCCATCATTTCCACGTATGCCCTCTCAGACCATTTCCAACAATTCTTATGCAGTTCAATTACAGGCATAATTCTTCTCCCTTTGCTCCTCCCTGGGCTGAGCTGGCCCAGAGCCACCAGATACTGGAAAGAATTTATTCCTGAAGAGTGAAAGAATAGCTTTTGTTGCCACTGAAGGACAATTCCAGTCTAAACCCATATTCTGCATTCAACCACCTAAAACTCACTTCTCTGAGCAAAGTGGATTCCAGACTTTGAGCTCAGGTATCAGCCTGGGCAAAGCTCTCCCCCAGTAAAACCAGCATTTCTCCTTGTCCATAAAATCCATGCAGACTGTAGGTTTCTCAGAGCACCTAAAGTGATTCTCATGTGTTGTCCCCAAAGCCAGCCATGGTTCTTTGGTCCTGAATCACTGGTCCAGAACTGAGCCTAAGTCACTCTTATTTTCATTCTGAGAAACAAACTACGTTCCTTTCAACAAAGAGGTCCCAGAAGACAGCCTTAAAGGAGCTGGTTTCCAGGACAAACTGAGGTGTGCTGCTGAGAATTAGAGCAGAGCTAAGGAATTAGACAAAACACCATGGTGTAAAAGGATACTTAAATTCACCTAGTACCAAAAAGGACTCAACCAGAATACCATAAAAAACTCACCACACCTCATCATTTTTTCACATCCTTGCCAACATCCAGCATTCATGGGTTCTTCAGCTACCTCAGACACTAGATATGTTCAAATTTCTCTACAGACATCCCATTTTCCTGTCTGTCCCCTCCTAAATGCCATTTGCAGGCTTTTCCAAATCCTGGACCAATACTGGTTTGGCTTCATGGTTGCCTTTCATCTTGCATGCTGATTTTGCTAGAGTCAGTCAGGTGGATCTGGATATGCTTTGACTCCCAGGTAACCCAGGGTTTCCCATTGTTTCATTCATTATTTCCTCCATTCTTCTATGCTGGGGAACAACAGGAAGAGGCGAGATGTGACTATGTCAGCTGGTCTATTTAGAACTGTTGTACAACAGATTTGGACTCCTGAAACAACACCACAGGACTTTACCAACCTCAAAGAGTCCTGATGACTTGCCCAGGTGATCTGCACAACATAAAACAAGGATGATGATTTGAATTTTGGGACCTTTTTTTTTCCCTTTCCTAATTCCAATTGCAAAATCTTTCCAGTGAAAATCTAAACAAACTCCAGCTCCAAAATGAGCACAGACAAACATCTGTCACTCTTGTGATTTCCCTCCACCCTATGATAACAGATCACTTCTGGCCAGTTTACTGCAACAAAAATAAAGCGGATTATCTAAAGTTCCGAAAATAAACAAACAGAAGTAAATATACTTGACCTGAGACACTCTGATGAAAAGCTGGGTCAGACTGTTTTGATTTGTTATGACCCAAAAAAAGCTGATGAAAGTTTCTATGAGATTGGAACCGAGCTCCTCGCCTTCGGTGGAGTCTGGACCAGCTGTGGTACCTTGGAGCCAGCCTGATAAACTGGGCAGAGGGATGGGAACATGAACAGAACTCCTGAGGCTGTGCCAACCTCTCCAGCAAAGAGAGCTCCACAGATGTAAAGGAAAACCTTAAAACTGTTTCCTTAAATGACTTTGACAGTTCTCCTACACGTGCTTTGAGTCACTTCCCTCCACCGGTGATTGCAACAGTACCGTTAATAATTCCAAAAGTCTGCAACAACTTGAACCCAAACTTTGAAGGTGCTTTTTGCATTGGAGGAGATATACTTTCAGTCCAGTAGAAAGAAGAAAAACAAACCAAACAGAACTGTGAGTTCTTCTACAAAACCAGACAGTTTGTTTTCATTTAATGACGTGGAAAATGGTGCCAGAGTGAAGATGTACCAGCAAATGTTGTAAATATTTTGTAGCCCTTGATTCAGTTTTTTACCTGGAGGACAATGTTTGTTTATAGAAATCTTCCTATCATTCTTCCAGTTTTTGGTGCTTAAAAAGTAGTCAATTCAAGTTTTATTTTTCAAATCATAGGAGAAAATAAATATTCTCCTTTCTTGTGTCCCACAGAAGTACATAGTGAACAGTATTAAATACAGACAATTCAACTGCAAGCTATTAGCATTTTTCATTCCTTAATTTGAAGGTGAACTATCTTGGGGGAAAAAAAGAAGAGTCTAAGCATACATAGAATTAAATTTTGGTGCTTCTCTGCCAAAAAATTTCTCCCTCACATCAGGAGTAAGATTTTATAAAGCAGTCAGTGATGAAAGGTCATTCCAGAAGGGGCTACACACAACTCACCTGAAAATGATGCTTCTTCCAGCATCATGCCAGGCATTTAGAAAAAGAAGCAACCAAACCCAGTGGGTCCTTGTCTGCACAAGAAATCCCTTCTTTTTTCATAAGCCAAAACAGTCTAATGGCATTTTAGTCACATGTGAGTACAGGTGGTGGAGCCTGGCTGAGCTTTTTCAAACTGGTAACAGGGATAAAATTGCATTCATATATAATTAATACATGCTCAGTCATTTTTGAAGAAAGATATTTTTCAGGCAGACATTCAAAGATCCGAGTTTTGATTTTTTTACTGGTGCTAAAACATTTCCCAGAGACATGTACGTGTGTGAGGGAGCGAGAACTTACACATTGCTCAAAATAAGAAAAGGACCCCTTAAATGTCAGTAAATACACTTGAATAACATCATTTGACAAGTTGCCAAAAACCCCAAAAACCAGAAAGTACCAGCCCACCAAAGCATACAAGACACAGGGAGATGCTCGCTCAGCCTTCCAACCCTCCTAGGGACCCATCCCCTCTCAAAACCCAACCTCTCATGTGTAAACTGAATGAATCCTTGCTGAAATCTCCACAAGCCCCATCCCACTGCCTGGCAGGGTGGGGAGGGACCCCAGGGTGCAGGAGAGGGAGAGGACAGCCACCACAGCAGCGCTGGTGGCAGGGTCAGGGCTGAGCTGCGCCGCCGTGCCCATGCTCCCTCGCTGTGCCCTCGCACTGTCACATCCACCGGCGGATGGGACCAGCTCCTTACATTTATTATTTTTTTTTTCCCTCCCCTGAAAATCAAAAAGCGGTTCATGAGTTGGTCGGGAGCCAGCAAAAATGAATAGTAATGAGCCAATTTCAATAGAAATAGGCTCATTACCATGCCAGCGGCTGATAAAACCAAATGCTCTCAATTCTCTCCAGCAAACGAGGTGCTGGAGGCAGTGTCCACCCTCCTGCCTGCAGGAAATAACTCACCATTTCAAAATTAAAAGAATCAAAATACAAGTTGGAGTTTATTCCTATGTTCATACCTCTGTCCCCCTGCTGGGTCCTTTCTAGCCAGCTGGCAAAAAAAGCTCAGATACCACTCAGAATATTTTTTAGTGAAAAGAGGGAAAAAAGAACCTATCTATTTTCTGTACTTTGTTCATTCCCTGAGTGGCAATGGGAAATCCTGGGTAAACTCCAGTATAAGAGACAGTCTAAGGAGGTTTTTTTGAATTTAGCACATTTCTCTGTGCACAACAGCAGGCCACAGGTTCTCTTCGGTGTCAGAAACATACTTGCAATTTTTCAAGTGGAAAAAAGAGAAAAAAAAAATAATCAACAAAACCCCAAAGCCCTGTGCCAGGCCTTAAGCAAAACTCCAACCACGCAAACACATATATCTCAAGCCAAAACCCTAAATTAAAACCTCAAACCAAACAAAACCACAAGCTTCTCAAGCCATGAAACTCCCACAAAATGACAAGAAGATGTGGATAAACAAGTCAGGATGACTTGGGGAAAATAAAAAACAGAAAAATGAAGGCTCCCACTCTTGATTTCCTCACCACCTGACAGTGGCAGGACATGAGGAGTGTGGCTGAAGAGCTAAAATCATTCCAGTTTTCCCTTAAAAGGGGTTTGTGGGGTGGAGAGGGTGTCCTGAGTGGCAGAGGACATCATCACACATTAGTGATGGTACTTGGCCCCCAGAGGAGACAGACAGATAGACAGGGGACACACAGCACATTCCCACACTGGCATGCCTTGCCAGTGAAAATTAAAAGAATTTCTCCCTTCCCTCCTAACCTTCAGAGGGGAAGAAACCTAAGCCAAATTTCAGGAGAAAGAGCCCAGTAGTGTGGTAAAAATGGGTATAAACACCTTTTGTATAAACATATCTTGTCAGATACGTTACTAAAGCAGAGTAATTTTTTTTTTTTTTTAACCAGAGAAAATAGCACAGCCTGCAACATTACCTGGCTGCTCAGATTTCACCCATTTTCACATTTCAGTGCAGGTTTGACACTTGGTAGGCACGCCCTGTCCCACATCTCCCTCTCCCTGCCCATCCACCTGGTCAAGCCAACAACAAAAACAATTCCTTTTGCCCTAAAACCTTGTGATGCTTTTCCATTGCAGCAGCTTGAGAGTTTTAACCATCCCCTCTTTGCCCTGCCAGCCATTTAAGCCCTGGAACGACAAGGCTGCAGAGTGGAGCACATGGTGCCTAGCCAGGGGATCTGGGGGGCTTTCTGCTGCTCTGAAATAGAGCCTTTTAACACTGAACGGTGCAAATTGTCCACTGGGGACAGCTTCAAATGTCTCTACAATGCATATTTCCACTGCTTACTGCCTGGCTCCGGCTGAGCTGCTGCTACTTATTTAGGAGCCTACGAAAACTATATTATAGATTTTGTTTTGCTAGAGTAAATATTAAGTTTTAAATACATTAAGAAAAATCGGGGCAGGAAGAGAAACGGATTAAATAAACCTTTCAGAGAGACTATTTACTTTGTATTTTACTTTTTTTTAACTAACTCCTTTCCCCGAGGTCAGGACACTGACATTTTAGTACACACAGGCTTTAAAAATGAGGCTCACTCTCTCACATGCGCTTACCGAGGGCAGCTCCCCTTGTTAATATTAAACTTTTCTATCTGGTTATGACACTGGCTGATATAATAAAGCAGCGATAGTCTTATTATTCAAGCACTGCTGTGATAAATTATCTACACTAATTCTGGAGCCAAAGTTGTCTGGTTCCAGCTGGTGTTGCTTAGATCTGTCTTAAGTCATTAGGAGCCGGTGGAAAACTCTTTTTCAGAGCCCAGGTCTGACCCCTTCTTGTCCCCGGAACATCAATGTGTGTGTGCTCACACAAATACAAAGCATGTCCTCATTGCTAATCCACTTCAATTAAGACTTATTGAGAATATTTTGGCTTGTGGGGTGTTTGTCCTCCTTAATCTCTTCTCTTTCCCTCCTGTTATCTGTGGAACTGTAACTCAGCATCATCCACAGAGCAACTCTTCAAAGACAGAAAGTAAAACAATCTGCAAGTGATTCAGGCAGCGATCCCCTTGTTTAACAATGGGATTTCAAAGCTAAGTCTGGCAGGAATGATGATACAGCCTGGACTTTTCTCAGCCCCCCTCTGCAATGCTTCATACCATTTGTACTCGTAGACACACTGCAGATCTGCCCACAGGACCATGTTTACTCCTGGCCACACCTGATGCACACATCTCCCAGAAAAGTACTAGAATTTGGCTGAAAAACACAAACACCAAGCAGTGGTGTCCCCGCAGGCAAAGTATAAACCTCGATCACTCCATGCTCTACAGGTCTTGTTCTTCACCTCCATTTGGAGTTGGTGGAATCCATGGTACCAGAGGGCTGGTTCCATGTCAGTTTCAGTGTTTCTGTTCAACCTGCACATTTGCATTTTGACTTGCAAAGACAGGGTCTGCATAGACCCCCAGGATCACCAAACTCGCCTCCCTGACAACAGAGAATTGTTTCCTCATCCTTAGTGAATCCCACAGTCTGGTTTTAAATGTCCCCTGGTCACAGTTCAGCCAAACTCAAGTCCGTGGGTTCAGTACAAGAGTAAATGTATGAAGTGCCAGGGTGCACACACCAAGTCAGACCCAGTGATCAAAAGGCTCCAGACCTGGGAGTGCACAAAGCAATTGAGCCTCCGTTATTTCATCCCAGGAACACATCAGCAACCTCAGCCATCCTTCCACCAAGGAGTTTTCTTGTCAACATTCAGTACCTTCATCCAAATCTCTGCAATTTACCTTCCATTTCCTTTCCCTCTTTTGTCATACCATGCCCACAGCTTTTCTTTATCAACCAGCCCCTTCAGCCCACACAACCATCCACACAGAGCATGTTTGGAGCCTCCTTCTGCTGCCAGATCTTCCTGCAAACTCCCATCATTCCAAGATGACCTTAAGGCTTCACTGGAGCTCTAAATGCATTCTAGTGACCACAAGATTTTTCCCTTTTAAGTCCCCTATTGTCCTTTATTTGTGTTTCTCATCTTGCAATGCTCCCTGTATCATTCCCATATTTGCAGCTCCTCCCTATTGATATAATTTGCAAGTATTTTCCTTATACCAGATCATTAATGAAGATGTTAATTAACACAAGAGCTCATGCTGTGGTAACTCACCAGTAGCCTCTTTGCAACTCCTCGTCTCTCTGCTCAGCCTCACCTTTGTTTCTGGCCCCCGTGCTGGGGTTGGGAGCACGTGGCAGAGCTCACACTCCAGCAAAGCTCAGGGAGATGGCATGGATGTGATGGAGGAGGATTGGGAATGTCCTCCTGCCCTCACAGGTTCTCTGTAAAATCCCCTTGCCCTCCTCCTGCCCACTGCTCAGTTTGCCCATCTGTAAGATGAGGGCCGCAAGGCAGGTAGGTGGAAATGGAGGCTGATGGATGACCTGCTGCAGGAGCACAAGGCTGCCAGCTTCTCCAAGAAAATCTGTTCCTCAAGTAAACACAAACCTGAACTTTCATGCACTCAAAATTGAGCAGGAGGTGGACTTGCAGAGGAGGCCTAAGGTGAGAAGCTGTGTCCAAGGAAATCTGTGCCATTCACACATATAAATGTTGGCGTGGGCACACACACACACACATACATGTAAATATATAAATATATATATATGAAGAACTGTTGGTTCCTCGCTGTGTTTAAGAGGTTATTAGCACTAATAGAAAACTACAATTTGCTTAAGTTTCCCAGGACACCTCGCCTAAGAGAGCTCAGCAGCTCGCCCAGCAGCTCACCCAGCATGTCCCCCCATTCCAAATTGGTTTACATTAGCCTGCTCACAAACAGAGCCAGATTCCTCCCCAGACAAAACCTGCACCAGCCATCCATTTTTTCAAACACAGAGTAGCTTGTTTTCACCTCTTTAAAGGCATAAACTCTCTGTAAAGATGAAAAACCTCTGCAGAACCGAACCCTTTTGAAACAGCTCCGTCAGCATCTGAGCTGCATCTCTCCCTTTATCAAAAAACATCTTGCAAGAGAAGCCCTTCAGAGACACCTCTCCATAATGTTGTTTTTACATACAGAGAAAGCTCACAGGCCCTGCACAGCCCTGCAGCAGCCCTTTTTCCAGGCAAGATGAGTCAGGAGGAAAGGGCACGTCAAGAACCCGCGCTCAGGGTCAGCTCTGCACAAACACCTGCTTGTCCAGGGCTCGCACCTGCACAGCTCACACACGCAGCGGGGCCGGCTCCGGCCAGGCAGCCCCTGCCCCGCGCCACAGGGGCAGGCACGACCTCCCTCCCTGCCGGCACCAAAGGCAATCAAAGGGAAGACTTGTTTTTTTCCTACCGGCCCCAGAAGGTCAAGTTTCTCCCCCTCCGACATCGTACTTCTGAAAGGACTAATTGGGCCTTAAAGATTGCAGGTGTCCCGCCAGGCGGGCGCGGTGGCGCGTGCTCCCTGTGAATTAAAGGATGCTCTGGAAAGGGGTTTCTGTATGCACCTCCATTGGTTTTCCTCTGGACCCTTCCCTGACATGCACAGAAAGAATAAAATTAAACTAAAATTAAAATTAAATAAAATAATAAAAAATGAATTAAAAAATAAGATTAAAAATGAAAAATGAAAATTAAATAAAATTAAATCAATTGAAAATGAAATAAAAATAAAATAAATAAAATCAATTTAAAATGAAATAAAATAAAATAAATAAAATAAAATTTTAAAAAATATAATTTTAAAAATAAAATAAATTTTAAAGATATTTTAAAAATAAAAAATACAATAAAATCAATTAAAAATAAAATAAAACTAAAATAAATAAAATTTTTAAAATAATTTTTTTTAATTTTAAAAATAAAAACAAAAAAAAAATTAGAATAAATAAAAACATTATAAAATAAAAAAATAAAATTAAAAAACCCAAAACCCCAAAAAATAAAAAAATTAAATTATAAAATAAAAAAACCAAAACAAAATAAAACAAAACAAAATAAAATAAAATAAAATGGAGAAGCATATTGGCTGGGATATTTTCCTGCCGGGGCAGTCAGCTGCCCTTCCACCTATTTGAGTGGATCAAGTACTTTGGAAGGTGTATTTTCAGTAACTAGCTCACCACTGCCATTAACTGCCACACATAAAATATCTATAAGGGTGAACAAGGCTATTTACCGAGCTCCTTCCCCCTCACCCTCCTTTTGTTTGGGTTTTGACTTAGCGTCAAGTTTATTTAAAGTCTTAAGGCTCTCCCTCTCCACCCTCCCAGTGCTTGTAGGAGCGTTTCTGTGCAGAGCATGTGCCAGCAGAGCCGTGCTGGAGCTAGGACGGGATGGCCAAGGCCAGCAGATCCTTGCTGGAGGCAGCATGACACCAACAGTGGCAGCAGGGATGTGCCATGTCAGAGCAACCCACTGCAGTGGCTCAGCTAAAGGGCTCTAGCAAACAAAAAAGAAGTATTTGACCAATCCCACTTTTTAGGTTTTGCCATTAGCTCTTTTTGTATAACACTCCTCCTTCTTCTCCCTCTGTTCCCAAGGTTCATTTTCCTGATCTCCCATTAACCCACCAATCAGCCTCTGATATCTTTCTTTTAAAATGTCTATGAAGCCAAGTTATGTTTACAAAGCAGGAGGGACAGCCACCCACCCCCTTTGACAATGCCCAACATGAGAGGGAATCCCTGAGGATGCAGCAGCAAAGATCCAGAAGTAAACTGATAAAATTTGTCCCACCATAATGCTGGGGTCAGGGACATCAGAGATCACCCTGGATTCAAGTTTTTAATTTTTCCAATATTTTTTATTCTGAATTGCTTAATATGTTGACTTCCCCTTTCCCTGCTAATAAAAATGTCATCAGGACCTGTTTCAAGGTACTCCTCCTGCATGTCCACCAAATTTGTACAAGAGATGTATAAGTCCTCCCTACAAAGACCCTTGGAGGAAGTGCTGGGCATCACTAAACGATCCCAATATCAAGAACTCAACACCATGAATTTTAGGGATCCTTCCCTCCCTCCTCCAGATTCACAAGGGAAACAGCTACAAATGGTTGGAGCTTTCTCTTCTTAAAAGCCTGATGTTCCTGCTACTACACATTTCCCTTTCTTTCACCCTGGAGGTAATTAAGGGAGAGTCCTCTAACTTGGATTTTGGGCTGAATAGAGGCAATTGCTGCATCAGAGCCACTACCACAGCCACACATGGTGAAAGCCTTCCTTAATTGCAAATGCAACCAGCAACATCCAGGCCAGGTCTTTGGTGCCCCCAAAACAACATAAACTCAGACTGAGACATGCAGAGAGGAGGTGATGGGAATTCAAACCTCTCCCCTCACAAGTTTGTGTCTAAGTCTCCATCCCCATCAGAAATCTCTGCACAGGGCAAAAGTTGCCGGGTACCAGATGTGGTTAAGCAGCCACAAAAACTGCATGTCAGGCTGCATCAAATTGAAAACCACTCCTGTGGAGCTGCTGGGGTTGAAGGCAGCTTGGTCCTCACAAGGAGGGGCAGCACCAGGGCTTTGAAAGAGAAATGTATTTTACAGCATTTCAGTCAATACAAGGAAAAGCAAGGGATTTTGCTTTGGAGCTCAAGCATCCAGCTACCCCCTGATGCTCAAAGAGCCAGGACACATTTTTGGGGAGAGAGCTCTCCATCTGCCCTGGGAGAATCATGTCTAAATGTTTCAGGGAGAATTAGATGAAGCAGTCAAGCAGAAAACAATAAAAGAGTAAAACTTTAAAAAAAACCCAACCTACAAACCAACCCTAAAGGCCTGAGTCTTTTCAATATCTCACGATTTCAGGGGAGATTGCCATCTCATGTCCTACCTGCACCCAGCAGCTGATAACTCCTGCAAAACAAATGTCAGCAAGGGAGAGCATGGCAGACACCAGCGAGGCACTGGAGGGATTTGGGGAGGGCGACAAGAGAGGAGAGGAGAGGAGAGGAGCAGCATCCCTGAGGCCGTGCTGTGGGAGATGAGGCTGGCAATTGGCTACTATCAGCATTTTCCTGCAGGCAGAAAGCCCTGACACCACCCTCCCAGGCTTGAGCCATCCATCTGGACACCAGACCAAGATCCCCAGGCCAAATGCTGGAAATGGAGCTCCCCAGCCAGCTGCCCTGCACCCTCTCACACCACCACCGTGGGACTGGCAGCATCCCTGCAATGCTCACAGCAAAGCTAAGCCTTCAAAACACAGACACAGCTAAATAAAGGAGCTTCTCTCTCCCTTCCCTCCAAAGGAAACAAAATTCAGCGTGATAAATGGCCATCCTAAACCCATGTAATCATTTTAACCCAATGAAACAAGATTTGCTCAAGTCACTGCAGGCTCTAAACTTGGGAGCGAGAGGTGGGAGCGACCTGGCAGAATCCAGCAGGTCCAGAGCTGCCCCGGGGAGCAGGGATGGATGGAGTCTCACCCCTGGTACTGCCCTGCTGGGCACCCTGCCTGCAGCCAGCCCTCACGCCGGCTCCAAATTAACACCCTCAATACGTGCTCCCAGTGAATCAGCCGGGAAGCCCAGAAAGGCAGGGAGAAGGTGGGGACAAGAAAAATCCGCACAAAATCGCGTGGTTTTAGGACAGGCTCAATCCTCCAGGTGCTGAGCTGGGCACAGACAAACATCTCCACATCTGCAGAAGTTTACTGCCACTCTCCATTTTACACACTCAGCTTTATCCATCAGTGCTTCATCTCCAAAGCAAAAAAAAGGAGCCATTTGGAAACAAACCTAAATATCTTTGCATTCCACCTCTCAAGGAAAGGCAGGGGCAGCATGCAGCGTAATTTAATGCCCAGGCACAAGTGGGAATCACAAACCAGCCACTTCCTTTCCAGGGACAAAAACAAAATTTCTTAGCTGAACCAATATGCTTTTTTCCATACTTAATAATTTGATTTTGAAGGCTAGTCATATCAAAGAGCAAAATATTCAATATCGTTAATTCAGTTTTGCAAAATATATTCTTAATTTTAAAACGATTTTGCTCTGAGTGGGAGTGTAGTAATAAAGCAGGTATTGACCAGCTCTTATTGATTGTGCTGTCCTCGGGCAAGGAACACTGACCTTGCTCACACTCTTATTGCTTACGCTTTCCCTGGCCTTCTTCATCTATGCCCGCTCAATAATATATTATTAATATATATTTTTAGCAAAAACTGTATGTTACAAGGTTAGGGCTTCTTAGTGATTTTGGTTTTGCTTTTTTTCCCTTCCATGCTGCCTTGCCTTTGGGGTTGCACAGGGAAGAAAAGCTTTTGCAGACTAGTTTCTCCAGGGCTGCTGTTCACAAACACCTTTACACCAACTCGCTTGCCTGATAGAGCTGATGGAAGCCAGGCACAATTTCCCTCCCCCCTTCACACACACATTCTTTTTAATTGATAGATTGTTCAGCTGCCAGTCCTTTAAGGGACCAAAATTCACCAAGTAAATATAGTCAGGGGAAGAGCTATACCTCAGGTATTTAAAAGAAAGATAGCACATATTTCCAGTGAGATTCAGAGTTAATAATGCAATTTAATTGTTGATCGCTCTTTGGAGATAATTATAACTGATTCACCTCTGCCTTGCACTTGAAGCTGTCCTTTACACCCAGCTCAAGGTGGGAGTAAGAGTGTGGGATGGAGGTGTTGGCCCTTCCCAGCCCCTCACAGCACGAGCACCTCACCAGGACCTGGGGAAGGGCTCCAACATCCTCATTGCACCATTCTGTGCTCTCCCATTGACTGGAATCTCCAAAACCTGTCAGATATAAGCAGTTCTGTCTCTGCAAAACCTAGGTCTGATCCAGCCTTTGCGCTGGGTCTGCATCTGTACTGGTACCAAACTAACTATGGAAATAGAGGAGTACCTAAATATTTTGTTCAGCATTGTTCACAGCATTCCATCTTTTAGTGACCGACTTCTATTAGGTGCTAGAGAGACTAAAGAAGAGTAGAATATAAGAATCAACATAAAGGGCAAAATCAGGCACTGATTTGCAGCCCTTGTGGGGTGAGATGCTGGGGCAGGAGCCTGCACACAGGGCTGGCTTGGAGAAAACCACCTGATAAACTGTTTTACTGACCAGGATCCTTAGCAGACAGTCAAACTTGGCTTCTTTGGGTGGTCAGTTCCATAAGCTACCCATTCTTCCTGTGCATTAGCAGCAGTTATTCAGGAAAAAAGCCAGAATTATCTGTGATCTACCTGCAGGACACATTGCATTCCGGTGCCTGGCCCACC
Source organism: Melospiza georgiana (assembly GCF_028018845.1). NCBI lineage: Eukaryota > Metazoa > Chordata > Aves > Passeriformes > Passerellidae > Melospiza > Melospiza georgiana. The sequence continues at coordinate 13,580,769 of NC_080432.1, read as the reverse complement.
ATGTGTACTGGTATTTGCATGTGCAGCTCGTCACTGGGAGCCGAATGCTCAATGACACTTTTGTATGAATGACACCATGGGAAAAAAAAAATGAAATAAATTGTATCGCATTGTATTCCCAGCCATTGAGGGCTCTTTTGTTTAGTTTGATAATATTACATGTTTAATAAAACACTGTTGAATTTTGATTGCATCTTGTGAGCACAGTCCTTTATCCTTTCGCCAGCTGGCTGATACAAAAGCTTATTTTCTTTTTAAAGACGTTTTAATTCCCAGTCTCCATCGCTCACTCCCCGGATGAGTGGGAGCTGGGGGCGTGGAGGAGGCACAAAGCCCAGCCTAACACTGACCCCCTTGGGCCAGGCCTGGGCTGGGCTCAGCCCGGGATGCCCTGGGACAAAAGGGGGAAAGGAGACAGATGCAGGTGGGGTGGGAAGGCGTTGGTCGGGTTATTTGTGCCTCTGCATGAGCAACAATGAGCAGCCTCCACGCTCAGCTAATTGCTTTGCATCAGCACGAGAGCAAGAGCAAACGCAGGCTGCAGTGCAGCCCCAGCTCTTCCTTGAGCTTTTTCACCCTCCAGTGGGAGCGATCAACAAGTTCACCTTGCGTTAGGGCTGCATCGATCAGAGCTGATTAAATCCCAAACCGTGAAAAATTTCATAAACTCTCCTTCATGATCAATTTATGTGGAAAGTCCCCATTTCAGTGCTTCAGGATGCTCAGGCTGTTTCCAGGGGCTCCTTCAGCATCTGAGGAGCTGATGTCTAAACCATGGACCCCTCACGTGCATCCAGGTACCAGCACCTCCCTGAAGCCATCTCCATAACCAACCAGTGAATTAAACTGAGGCACAGGCCTCAAACTCCACCAGCTACACCATAAAAGAAGTTTAATTAACTCTGTACGCTTTGGGGTTGGGCCAGCAGAGAATTACTGTGTGCCAGCCCAAGCCCAGTCTTGTCAGATCAAGAGAGCTCAGTAACATGGGCAGGATCAGGTCCCTGGGACCCATTTCCCAATCGGACTTGGCCAAAACCCAAAACTGTCCTGCTTGCAAGCATGAGGAGATACTTGTCAGTTTAGGGATTTAAAAAGTCTGATCCTAAAATAACTTCTCCTTTCACTCTCACCAAAATGCCAGGAAGCCAAACACACAGAAAGAGCTTCCACAAAAATTCTCCCAAGTTATGGGAAAAAATTGGTGAAACCAGACCCTTCCCCACTTCCAGCTCTTCTACTCCCTCTCACCAGCCACACATCCAAGGCCCATGTCTAGCATTTCTTGAGCTAAGAGAACACTAGTTTTTCTTGTATTAACATAACAGTGTCTTTAAAAAATGTAGATTAGGAGGCAGAGATTATTTGTGATGCTGTTGATATGTTGTTGCAATAGCAAAAGATGTACACAATATTTACACTGTATTTGACCACATAAAACATGTCGTACACAGACACAATTTTTCATTAGAGGAAAGAGAGCCAGAGGGCTCTTCATGCTGCCAGTGCTAGCGCTCCTGGTTTTCCCCCTTATTTTTTACCTTCAAGAACAAATACAGTTTTAAACCATCATTACTGTATTTGGAACAGTTAATATTTCATATCGTGACATCGCTGCTCAGAGGTAACAGGTTTAGTTGATTACTATTTGTTTATAGTGCTGGAGAAACCTGCAATCATAGAGAACATAAAAGGATTGCAATTAGATCTATTGGTTGAGAGCTGCACTTCCCTGACCCACTGTAAAGTGCTTAGCACTATCAAAGAGATAATGCCTACTTGCAGCTGGCACATCTGTACATAATAACATGGGCTACATTGACACAGCCACTAAAGACTGCCACTACCCTCTTTAACTAGCAGCAGAAAGCAGATCATGCTTTCAGAGAGCGCATCAACACAACCCCTCCCCAGCGCTGCCAGCAGCTTTGCGGCTCCTCACAGGGTCCTGCAGACACTCTGGACAAAGGGCCAGGGACACACCCAGGTTTGGCATCCTTGGGGTGCATTTTGCCCGCTGGATTAGCTGTGGAGCATTTCCCCAGGAAGGTAAATCCAAGGGAGGCTTGCACCAGGATACCCCAAGGAAAGTGGCTTTGCTATCATGGGGTGGGTAAAGCAGGGCCTGACCCCACACCTGTTGAAGTCACAGGGACTCTAACTCCTGATAATTTTCATTTCAATGGAGACTCTGAAGCGATTGCTTTACCTTAGATAAGAATGCAAATGCTACTCAAGTGTAAGGCACACTTTAATATTGTCTCTAGTCATGGCCTGAATTGGGTGAATCCCACAGGGGAGCATCACACACAGCACTGATTAGTTCACCCTGCCCTGCTCCATTCACAGATTAATTTTTTTTTGTTATTTCATTTCATGAAAGGCTTCTCAGCTTTCCCCTACTCTTAGCATCACAAGGAGGACCATGTTTCTGGGACATAACTTTGTTTACTCAATTCAAGGTCCAGCTGGATGGGACTTTGAGCAAATACTCCTCGAGTGGACATAATCTATCATAGAGGGGTTCCTTCATTCCCAGAGCACCAAGGAAGCACCAAGGCATTTGAACCAACTGCAAGGTAATCCTCATAAAACTGATATAAAAGGCTGCATAATAGAACAGAAAATGTTCAATAAAATTTGAAGAGTTCATCACCCTACCCAAGATCAAGGGTAACACAGTGAAAAAATGGATTATACAATTATATGGCTGAAGAGAAGATTCCACCACCTCTTATGACAGAAGTAAAGTCTTGCTCCCACTTGCAAGGAAAATTTCAAATTTTCCTGAGAAATTGAGTTGTAGCAGGAAAATAAAAAGAAAGTGTTCGGATTTGACCTCCTCAAAGTATTGGCTAGGATATGGTCAGCACCTTCCATTTTGACCCAATTTAAGGTGGGATTTTTTTCCCAGTTTACTAAACTCAATTTGTTTGTTACAATGTAACTTAAAGATAGAGAAAATGTTTTTACTTTTATTGCATTGTTATTTTTATGTTGGGCCAAATTAATTTGCTGTGACTATTATGTTATGACTGAAATTCTCAAAAACTATGAGAAATCATACTTTAAGTTTTTAATACCCAACAAATCCTTCAGTGGTGTAAGTGAGAGCAAATCCAGGTCCTTTTCCTCTGAAATAAGACACAGCAGGGATAGCAGAGCTACTTTAGGGCCATGGGCTCCACTGTGATGGGAGACAGAGAACCTTCTTGGCATCTTGGTGCTGGCTTGGAAATGGAATTCCCAGCTCTCTCTAACCCATCCCGTTTTCAGATGCCAGGAGTTTTAAAGGAAGAGAGCAATAGGCATCAATTTTAGGGACTGGATTGTACCAGATTTCACAATTTCAATGTAAGGTCTGGAAACTTGATGCTTTTCTTAAAAGTCACAGCTTGTGGAGTCCTGTGACTATAAAAAACATCAAAATTTTAATTGCAATTTTTGCTCGTCCTCATTCTTATTATTCCACTCATTCCTTTCAGGACTGAAAGGAAAATCTTGACAGCAAATGCCAGAAAGGCCAACATACAAAACTGATATAAAATAATCCCATTTTTTTCACTGGGGACAGCCCTACCAGACTCATTCTGGTCCAACCTGTCCCTTGCTGAGACTGAAGCAGACAAGACCTAAAGTTTCATGGTTTGCACCAGAACACAGCCAGGGGATTTTTTGCTTTGCCTCCCACTTGTGCCACCCCAACACAAAGAACAGCCAGGGCCATCATGGAGCAGATCATTTGTATTCCTTCCTCTGCCTCCCCTTATCTCTGTGCTGTATAAATGTGGGATCCTGCCATTCAGAACGTGTTGTTGGGATGCAAACACCAGCTTGATTGCAGAGCAGAAACAGCACTCCCCACCAGAGCAAGGATTTGCTGCAGAAATCGTTGGGTCTGGGTTTGTTTATGTTGCAGCACTCCAATAAGTGGAGCAGCTGAGTGTTTATCCTGCTGCAAGGAAATTCATGTTGGTATTTGTAATAAATGGTTTTAGACTTGAAGGGATAAAAACAATTTTAACATCTCTGGGAGAAAGGAAGGGAGAAATAGGAAAATTATCTCAGCAAAGTTCTTCTGTATGATTTTGCATTTTCCTCCTGCTTCCTTCTCCTGGGAGTCCCCAGCTGTGCCTGCACCTTCAGCAGGTACTGGTGTGGGATGCACCCATTCCCAGAGTGTCCCAGTCTCATCCACCACCCCAACAAATCCCAAAAGCATGAGGAAGGAAGGCAAACACACATCAGGAGCCACAAAATCCACTAAAATCCCACACATCCCATTTCTGTCCTGTCCCAGGTCTCAAGGAGAAGTTCTCCATAAATTGCAGAGTTAAATTTCCATTCACAGATACGTAAGCAAAAATCCCACCTAATTTCAAGCCATTTGCACTGCTCGTGCGTGTCTGAAAATGAGTCTTTGCTCAATAGCATACCTGGCAGGTTTCAAAAAATAAGGAAAAAAGTCACATTTCTAATACATTCGAAGCACACCAGCTCAGGTTACACAATATCATAAGCATCCAAACCCTTGAGCCTGCCTGGCTTTGAAAAATGCAGCCTGAGAGCCTGACATGGGCATTTGGCATTTCTTGCGAGGATGAATTGCTTCAAAATTGGCTACCTAAGGTCTAAGCAATGAGACATGGTAATGATGTTGAAATGACGGTGGAAGGAGGGAATCTGTTGATGGCACTGGAGTGGGAACAATATTATTATTCTCATTGTTTCGATATCACCAGCACGTTATCCACAAAATAATGGAATATAATGAAGCGATTTATCCTCTGCAGGCACATATTTTATAAAGGCTCAGAAAGAAAGGACAGATTTCTAAATTGCCTTGGCTATTCAAATTTAGACCAACACAAAACATACTAGAAATGACAGGAATTTTTACCCACTTTGGGAAGGCCGGGAGGATGCCCAAAGACTCCGTGGAAGGATTCAAGCCCTTCCTTTGTTAACTCTACTGGAGAGTTCACTTCTTCACAATGCACATGAGATTCTTTTGGACAAAACACCTGACTGTTCCTCCTCTTAAATCATGGAAAGATGGATTTTACTGTAAATGCATTGCCCATGGATACAAAACTAACTCAAACTCGCCATCTGAGAGAGTGACTCTGCAAGCTGTCCTCCACAATGCGATTTTTCAGCCCCAAATTCTGCACCACCTGTAGAACACTCAGCCCCTCATCCAACGCTATTTTTACCTGCCAAAGCATTGTTTAAATTCACGCCAGCGCTGATGCCTGCTGTAGCTGTGGGACCTCACTCTGCTGCTGCAGGAAGGATTATTGAAGGACGGATTTACCGGCTTTCTCCAAGGGGACCTCAGTTTGGGGGAATCTCCTCTGTGAAATAGAAACCACAGGCTGGAAATGCCTCTGGGCAAGCCATGCCTGGTTTGCAAAGAGCCCTTGTGTTTCTTCAGGGTGCCAAAGGGATAAAACCCAGCCTGAGGAGCACGTTACCTTGCAGAAGAGAACAGTAGCCAGGCACTTTGAAAAGCACGTGCATGCATGCTACAGAGAGATGGTATCAGCAGGTTGTAGATTCCCTAATTCATAGAGTACCAAAGATCAATGAATTACTTAAATGACAGCTATTTGCTGCCTCTCTGATGGAGTTTCCCATCTCAGCTTTTATTCACTAATTTTCAAAACTCTATAAAGTTCTTTCCCTTTTTCTTTCTTTTTTTTTTCTTTTTTAAGTGGTAGGAGATATTCATTTAAATAAAAGAGGAGCCATGACTTTTTTCCATTGGTAATCTGGTCCATGTGTTCCCTGCAACTGAGCGTTTTCCGAAGGGCCAGACTGTCTGGGTTAATTGTTTAATGCTTTTAGTTAGAATTAAACTTTGCACCTGCTCTGACAGTGATAAATTAAATGTGCTCCTTTTCCAATACTGTTGCCCTCTTTAAGTAGAGACCAAGAAGTGTATCTCCCTTCTTTCCCAGCGTTTGAGGAATCTGTGCTACACTTGAGTGTAAACCAGTATAATTTGTCACTAGAGCTAGCGCCAATTAAATTGATTGCGTTGGACTGAACTTTAGGACCTCTAATGCAAGCACTAAGGGAAAAATGGGCTTTTTTTCTGCCCATTTCCCCATGTGGCACTTAGACATAGCTCAACAGTGGAAGGCTTTCAAGGTTCAAAAGGGTTTTATTTTCAAAAGAAATGGGCATTGATCAGTTGCATTTAAAGGCAAAGATAATTCCAGAGCTTGAAGGCTGGATTTGTGTTTAAGGTCTAAATCTTTCTTTAACCTTGGGGGGCCAGTATAACATAAAAGCCACAAAGAGATTAAGATTACAAAGGGTTTGCAAGTGTAAATGATGCAGTGGTATTCTTCAAACACAACGCTGGCCGGCTTCACCACCACGGCCAGGGTCAGCATTTGATCTGTTGATTTTACACCTGTAAAAACAGCCCGTGTTTATTTGTCACTTCGGCGTTATCTTGGCAAATGTTTGGGCGAGAGCGCTCCGGCGCTGAACTTGCTCGCGCGGGGGAGTTGGAGCTCGCCCGCTCGGAGCTGATTGAAAAGTAAACACTCTAAAGGTCAGCCCGGCAGAGACAATACAAAAAGCCTTTTTCTTTGTCAGCGTGGCTCAGCCCACGGCAAGGGCCCGAGCGGGACGCGGGGCTGGGATGCTCGGGAGCTGCGCAGCGCTGGCTCATCCATCGCGCATCCCGCACCACGCACCTGCTGGCAGGGAACATGCAGCACTCTTTGTGCCTCCAGCTCCATGGAGAATTCCCCCACTCGCAGCCCTAAGGTATCTCAGCCTGGGCAAGGCACCCTCGTAGGGCTTGTAGAGCTCTCCGTGGTGCAGTGCCTTTCCACGGCTGGTCCAGCAATAGATACGTCCAAAAGTACCACTTTTTACCAGCAATTCAGAGGCAGGCACTTATTCATATCTCCCTTTGAAAGGGGGCTGGTCAACAGTCCATGCAAGCCTACCAGAACCTTTCAGTTTGGGGCCACAGTCTCTCTCCAGCAGCCTCTGCCAGGTCTGTGGACTGCACAAGTTTGCTCACTTGTAAAGTCCCAGACACGCTGAAGGGAAGGCCATGCCTCGCCAGAACTCCCTTCTTTGCACACAGAGGGAGAAATAAAACTACCAAAGTCACCACTATGCACCCGGGATCATAATCCTGCTGCAGGAAAGGAACAAGCGCCAAAGAAAATAATTTCTAGGATGGAGCTGGACAAGCCAGGGAACACAGGGCAGATTTATGCAGCATCATGCTAGACAAGGAAACTGTCCAGTATTTTAAGATGGTTTTTAGATGACGTTTAAGGTCCCTTCCAACCTAAACTATTCTGTGCTCTTCTGATTGGCATAAGATGAATTTGCACATAGATACTCCCATGGAAAGGGTATATATAATGGTTCTATATGTATATAAACAGTTGCACATGTGCATACATCAGCAGGTGCACGGGGATGGAAAACTGGTGTCATTCCCTTATGGACACTCACCAGACCTCCCCATTCCCATCCTGCTCCTTGAGACACCTGTATCTTGGCTTTCCAAGTCCAGGTGAAGCTCAGAGCCCACCCATCAAGGCTCTGCCCTTCATGGCTGGTTACAGGCACAAACACAGAGCCGCCCACACGTGCAGGCTGAGCACAGCTCACAGCACAGCATCACCTGCAGCTCACACACAGGCAAACGTGGAAATTAACAACACCTAATCAGAGCTCAGCAGCCAAGTACAGGCACCCACAGGGGCCCACAGGCACATACATGGGGGACAGTGGGTTCCCATAGATCTCCATAGATCCAGGAGGATGTATAGACCAGATACCACTTGCTCCAGTGCATGACCTGGCTGTGAAACGTTTCTATTAACACCTGATACCTGAAAAGGTAAATGAGAAGTGACTATTTCAAAGCCACCAGGCTTTTTTTCCCCTCCTTTTTTCCTTTTTATTGAGAGACTTATTTAAACCTCTGCAAAAGAAAGTGAATGTTGAAGCAAGATAAACTGCACTTGAAGCCCACTAACACAAGACAACTCATCAGCTCACCTCATACTGAAGCTGTACAGTGTACCCAAACTAGAAATCAAGTAGAAGCCATGCCTGGGAGTCCAGCTGCTGAATTTACCAGCTAGAAAGAGTGCACTGTGGCTGACCAGCACAGTTGTGCTCCTTGGGGAAGGGAGCAAAGGAAGGGCACAAAGGCCAGCATGATTCTCCAGCCTTGAAATTTAAGACACATGCAAAGCCGATTGCAGTTTTGTTGCTATTCCAAAAGTGCAAGTTGTTTCAACAGAAGCCTAATCTGTGTATGTCTGGAATAGGAATGAATGGATTAGCCTTTCAAACCCTCCAAGATCAGGTCAAGATCGTTCAAGCAAACCACAGCTACAGCAAAGTTGAATTCTGCACCCAGCAACTTGCACCACAAACACAGCGCTGCTCATTGTAAAAAGTGCCCGAGCTGCTTTGAGGAGTCTTTTGAGGATGACTAAGAAGGGAGAAGATTAGTAAACAGTGATGTGTGTACCCAGATACACACCAGGCATTACTCATCCAGCGTGTTACCTGCACCGACCGGCCAGGGACGCCTCCAGGCATTGTTTGAAAGCCCTCTCCTGATTACAGCCCAACAATGGCATTGTTTGGGTGGAACTGCAGGTATTTGTGCTGGGCATTCAGCTTTTCCACTGCTCCTTGATTGGTTCTTTTCAACCGAGTCCCATTAAATTAAAGTTCCTTCACTGAGCATATCAAAGTAACACCTGAGAATTTTTCATAAGCATTACTTGACCCAGCTGGTGCATTTTCATGTTTGAAAATGATTTTCGCTCACAATGGGAATGGTTTCTTCTATTGTCAGGAAGTTGCTTTTGTTTCATTTGATGTAACTAACCAGCCCAAACCTCAAGTGCCATTATGATATTTGGCAGAGGTTCTCCAGACCGTGCATTTCTTTGGAGGGGTTATTGTGAAAAACAGCCCAAATCTGAGTCAGGCAGAGAGAAAGGGAATCTGGGTCACCTTCTGCTCAAATGAGTCCCCACATCATCGAGCAGTGAAGGCCAGAGCTGCCACACACCCCAAAATCAGCAGAAAACAGAGCTCCCATCAGAGCCTCTTCCTCCTGAGGTTCAGTGACAGGTGAGCAGCATTTCTGTACTTAAAAATACAATTTATATTTTTGACTGAGAGAGAAAGGTCATTGCAAACAGTTAAGGAACTGGAGGGAAAGTTTCCAAGCACATCAAAAAAAAGTTTTCCATGCATGAGAGTGGTAAAGTCACCAAAGCCTGTGGAACACAATCAGTTCTAGAATTTAGGGCTGCTCATGTTCTTCATCTTGGGGGCTAAACGCATTCCTTTCTGGATATGTTTATAACACAACACGTACTTCTAAAAACATGTAAAGGTCTGGCTCCATATCCACATGCAGGCAAAACATCAACCACTCTGGGAAATTCATTACCCATTGCCGTGGGCAATCACCTCCCTGTCCCCACCACCATCTCCTGCTCTTCTCCTCCCAGTGTAAACAAGCCCCAAAGCCCCTCTGTCTCTCCCTACTTGACTAAATCCAGTCTCATCCCACACACTTTCCTGCAGCAAACCATTCATTTTGACATATATCCATCCTAAATCCTGTAATTCTTCCACGAGGAACAAATTAGCCTGCAGCACATTTCCATCACTTGTGGCTCAGCCATGACAGACTCTGTCTCTCTCTCTCTCTCTCACACTGCATTCCCTCTTCCACAGTCCCATGGATCCAGAAGACACTGGATCTCCAACATCCTGCCCCAAAACATCTCAGATCCACCAAACAGCACAAAAGCAAGAGGAAGCAGAGAACACACAAGTGATCTTCATCCCCTTCAAGCATCACACATGTGTCTAATATCCCTCAGTGTCTAGCACATATTTCAGCAAATCACATTAGAGGCACTGAAGAGATTTACACAGTTTTTTGGGGTTTTATTTTCTTTTCCTAGTAGAGAATTAGCAATGGGAAAGAACCACCCTCCATCCTTGGTCATGTTCATTTTATACAGAGGCTTTCATGAGAACATAATTGCTGATATATGAATTGAGTGGTAAATGCTCTAAAACCCAGTTGGAATCCTAACATTTAAAAAAAACAATCTCTGGCCCATGTTCTGCATTAAAAAACACATTTTGAAATACTAACAACAGACATGAGCAAAGCTGGTGACACCCTACAAACATCTCCCAGCAATGTTCATTGAAATTTTGTTTTGTCAGTTTGGGCTGACTTTGTGCCTCCTTTGTTCTTTCCTTTGTCTGTCCCAGTGCAGGAAGGTACCATCAGGGATTGTTCCAAAGAAAGGGAAAATTTTCAAGCAAATGTGAGGGGTGTTCACAGAAAGTTAATATTCCGTGCTTTAGTTTCCATGTTGTCCATTAAAACCAGCCTGAAAGAGTTTTTTCCTCCAAACAAATAGGAAAATGCCACGTGCTCCATCTAGCTTTGAAGGCATTTTGCTTTGGCTACATGTGCAAACCTGTTCTATTTATTAATTCAGCAACAGAACTAATTGGTAAATAATTTCAAATAAATAACTCATCAGACAAAGGCAGTATCCTGCTAATAACAGAAAAGAGGCAAGGCAAGACCACAACACGAGGATGAACCATTGATCTCCAGTAGTGAAAGGCAGTAACTCTGGAGCCCAGGGAGCATTTTCCAGGCCCAATGTCCCTGTCTGAGAAGGTGTCCATGGCATGAGGAAGGGAGATCATACCAGAGCTAAGGTCTGCCTCAATTGCTTTTATTTCAGAGTAGAGCCTCGACCAGGAGGACCCACACCTTCTCTTCTATCTAACTGGTGATCACCTGTTAGATAGGTGATCACACCTCCGTCCCACCATCCTACATCTGCTCTGTTTTTAGCTGAAAAAGCTACTATTAGAGCCAGGTCTGGAGAGAGGGACCCCTCCACCCCAGGAAAAATGATGGGTAGAAGGAAACATCCACTGAGAGGCATTTCTGAGCCGCCACATAAAATGACAGGCTTTGTTTAACCCAGATCTCGGTCCATGCTGTGGCACAAGTCATTCCACACAGCATTCCTGCTTGGAAAGGGCAACCTCAGCAAAGCCACAGCTAATGCAAAACCTCTGCCTGTCTTGGGGCAAGTGAGCAGCTGACTGAGATTCCTCCTGCTGTCTTTGCCTTGATTGCAAATAAGAGACACGGTAAGAAAAGTGATCATGCTTAAATTCAAGTGGCTGAACTCGTTGGTGGGGTGGGGTTTTTTCCCCCTATTCTCCTCCTTTTTAAAAAGACATCCCTTAGACAGCTGAGCTAATAGAGTCCAACATCTTTGATGATAGTGATGCTAACACTAGAAACAAATTATAGTGTTCAGAAAGTTTGAAAGACTGAAAAGAAATGCAGAACGTGTAACACCAAATTTGCCTGTCAAGTACTTTTTTTTTCTTATTACTGCTTGTTTCATTTTATTTTATTCTTAAAACTGGTGTTTTTGCAGCTATCTGCCTCCCCATTGGAAATTCCAGGCTTGGAGAATACTGATTTGCAACTTCAATCACTGCCTGACAAATACAGTCCCCACTAAGTGAGAGCTGATCCATAACAGGTATTTCAAATTTTCAGAAGTCACAACATATCGCCCTAAAGTGAAGCACTTCATTCACAGGACACACTCAGCAAATACTTTTAATTTTATATTTTTAAAAAGCATAAAGCCAGCTTCATATTTTGACTGCAAGTAGCCACATGCTGACACTGCCAGCATCATCTGGCTGAGCTGCTCAGGATTCAGCAGAAATTCCCTTAAACAAAAACAGCTGAGAGTCTGGCTCAACATTTGAATGTAACTCTGACTCCCTACGTTTGATTTTTGTGTTATTTTCCCAGGAAAATGAAAATCCCAAATCCAGGCAGGTCCAGGCTTTCCTGCTCCACCGATGACCAGTTACAAGCTGCCTTTTCACCTTGAGGATGGAATGAAAGCCCACCCACCTCCTCAGCAGGCATGAGGTGTGCAGCAACGTGTAATAAAGCCCAGGTAATAAAAGCAGGGTGAGATCCAGGAGTTATGGATGTTGCTTGCTGGCTTGTCCTTTGGGCAGCAACACCTAGATGGAAAAGGACTGCACAAAAACCTGACACCTTAGCACAAAAACCTGTCCCCTTGGCACAAGTGCCACCAAAGAGGAGAAAGAAGCACTGTGGGACACGTGTTCATCATGCCCAGAGGTACAACAGAGGCTCTCCCTCAAATCTCCACTCTTCTTAAAATAAATAACATTTCCATGAATGATGGAGGGTGGAAATAGATGATCTTCAAGGTCCCCTCTAACCCAAACCATGCTATGGTTCTGTACTGCTTTTTCTAGGTTCGAATCAGCAGAAATACGCTTTCTGCACTGAAGGAGTTAGAACCTGGAAATTTGATTTCATCTTGTTTTCATTTTGCTGGCACTCTCTGACTGTTTAATGCAGATCTGCCCTCCAACAACACGGTGGAAACAGCACATAAATGAGAATTTCTGAGAAAAGGCATAAACAAGAATTGGCTGAGCCCTTCTGAATGCAGCCACAAATGACACCAAATTTAACAAAATGGTACTGAGAGAATCAGGTGATCTCCTGGTTTTCCACAGCTCTATAAACATCATCTTCAGCTCCCTGGGTCTGTGTTGGTTTCTCACATCCTAAATTTCACTTTGGCTTTCGAGTTCAAAAACACAGCATAACTCAGCCCAAACAAGAGCACTTCCACCTGACTCCCTAACTCAGGCCAGATTAGCTTAAAACTCAGCCCAGGTTCATCAAAAGTTTTGCACAGCCTCTGCCAGGCTGGGCTGTGTGATGGGTTTCAGCTGCAATGACTCTCACCCGGTTTGGGGTTTGCTCCCTGGAGCTTTCCCACAGTCCCCATTAGGGCTCAGATGGGAACTGCTGCTCCCCACCCACCTCCCTCCCTTATCTCTGCATCTCACAGCTAATATTATTAAGCTAATGCATGTGCTTTGCTCTTCAGCCATGGGAAACAATCCTCCTCCTGTCCCTTTGATTTTCGTATTGAACATGAGAACGCAAACCTCAATTTGAGGGCTGCAGCACATTTCATTGTACTGACCTCACCCAGGACTGTCTCACGGAAAACAAAGGATATTTTTAGGCCACACAGAGCACTGAAGTTTTTTGTAGGGTGAGATAATTTGGTGTTTGATATTCACATTTAGCCTAAAGGTGCCTGGAACGTGGTAAGCTCACAGCAATTTCAGTAAGGGTTGGTTTCACCTTTGGATCCTGGGGTCTGTACACACCTTTAAGCACCTTTTTAAGGACAACTGTGCTTTGTGAGATTATCCATCTCTACCCCCCTGAGGGTGGGTGGTGCCACAGAGAGAAATGAAGCCTGAGCAGAGCTGGCAGGAATTCCCAATTTTCCTTCTGGCAGCCAGGCCAGTCCATCTGATGCTGCTCAGGAGGCTGGGTGCACCCATTTGGCACAGCGATTCCATGGGATTACCAAGGTGTCCCCCATGCCCTTGTTCCTCATAGTGACCAACACAAAATCTAACCCAACACACCCCAGTCACACCAAAAGTGGCACCAGCAGATGGGAGCACCTGGAATCCACTGCCCAGTGATGAAATATACCTGATTTTGGGGGTGTACAAAACAACTCAGCCCTCCTTTCCTCCCTTTTTGCTAGCAACACACACCAAAAACTCACTGCTTGTTCTAAGAAAAGTGTCTAGAAAAGCAAATTAGGGATTAGGGGAAGGTTGCACAACAGGAATGGAAAAAGAACAGATTCAAGTCAAACCACAATCCAATAAAGAATTACCCACTTCAGCAAATGATGTTGACTTGAGTAATTGCTAAAAACCCTCAAGTAATAATTCTTCCTGACGCTATTTTTTAAATTTGGTGGTGATTGCTCTGGGAATGGTTACACTTTTACTGAGATCAACATTCAAAAACCATCTTGGTCTCTGCTGCAACATGCAAGAGGCATCTCCAGCCCTTCTGGCTCCCGAAAGGGTTCTGGCCATGGCTTCACTTTGCACCACAGATCTGAAGGGTCTAAAGGACCCAAAGACACCCCAAAACCCAGCAGGCTCTTTCCAGCTGTGGCAGCCACATCCCCAAGGTCCTCTGGGCACAAAAGTTCAGTCCTGGGCTCATTGCAGGTCAAGTGAACACCCAAAGACAGCACCTTGTCCTCGCACAGGACAGCACGAGAAATTTCTACAGAGCTTCAGACACACAAAATTATCCAGGATAATCAGTTTTAAGAGTGAATCAAAGCCTTGTGTCCATCTTTCTATTCACTAAGTTGCAATCAAGCTATAAAATCGGGAATAAAATTCCTTTCAGAGGAAAACTGAGCTTGTCTTCCTAGTGCTTCCCAAACTTTTAGAATAACATTATTCTTCCTCATAGGGAAAGGAAGAGCTTGTCCTTGTCACTTTTGTGCAAGAGATTTCTATGGGTCCACTTAAAAAAAAGCCACAGACTATCATGGGACTTGCTTGGGAATTCAAAACCAAACCAATTTTTTCCAGTACAAAAAGGTGTTTCTGTAAAACCAAAATTATCCAGGAGAAAGTATTGATCTTTTTTTCTGGGAATATTCACATTACTACCAAGAAACTGAGTTATTTTCTTCTGTGCCTGTTCAAAGTTAATCAGAAATATTCAGATGGTCAGAATGGCCCTGAAAAGTTCCACATTTCCAGTGCCTTTGTCTTGCTCCATGCTGTATGCCAGACTCCAGACTATGGATGTCACCACACAACACCATTCTCTGAGCAGCATTTGGGGTCAATCAGAGTGAAGGCAAAAATGCCAACATGAGTTGCTTATTTTGTTATATTTTTGGGGTTTTTTTTTCATTTATTATTAAAATTAAATTTGCATCATGGCATCATTAAATTTAAATTTGCATTCCATTGCATCTGGAACAAAAAAGCTGAACCCATAAAATTTAAAGCCAGCCATTTCTGTGAGGTGGCTATTCCCAGTTTTGCTCAACCAAGTCTTTAGTCCTCCTAATTTTGTTTTTTTCCTAGTTGTTTTTCCCTAACTTTTTTCAATGCCCATTTTACCAGCCCTTTATTTTTTTACGATGCTCCTGGAGGTGAGTAGATCAATCCCCCAGATTCTGGTTGGGCTGGGGGACAGATTTGGAATGCCTGCATCTCCTTCCTGCCTTTGCTCATTTCCTGGGCTGTTCG
Organism: Melospiza georgiana; assembly: GCF_028018845.1. Classification (NCBI taxonomy): domain Eukaryota; kingdom Metazoa; phylum Chordata; class Aves; order Passeriformes; family Passerellidae; genus Melospiza; species Melospiza georgiana. Next base: position 13,565,532 of record NC_080432.1, on the reverse strand, counting down.
CACTCAGGGAATCAAGGAGCACTTTGGCTGTGCTTAACTAGGCACAAGAAATATATAAACCTTCAAACAAAAGGGCTGGACCCAGCAAAAAACAAACCCATGCATGGTTCCTGCAGTGCAGAAACTCCAAATATTTCTGGCAGAATCCAGCTATTTATGCTTATCCTCTACTTTACTTGTTTTCACTTTTGTTCAGTAAAGTAAAGCCCAGACTAAATACAGGAACAATTAGACCTGGAAAATATTTAAACTATTTATTTATCTGCTGTTCGGCCAACCTGAATGTTTAACATCAGATATTTTTAGCTGGAAACTCTTTTTTTCTTCCCTCCCTTGCACATCCCACACATTTTAGTGGTGAAGTTCCAGAGATCCATGGTCTTTTCCTGGAGGAGGAGGGAGACTGACACTTAATACTTGGGGCAAGGTGAAGCACTGGAACACAGTAACTCCTCAGCACAAATGCAAGGCACAAGCAGCAGAAGCTGGATTTTAGTGTGATGTGTACATAAATATGTTAAATATGTTAAACATGGGAGCTGACCTGCTCAGACCTTTTTTTTTCTTTATCTTTTCTCCTTTCCTTTTTCCTTTGCTTCTTAAAAACTAACATTAAGACACTGTTTTAAATGACCCACAAGTCAAATTGAACTCAGCCATGAATTATGGCCCAGGAATGAGAATTTTTCTGAATGGACAAAAGCTAGCACTACACTGAAGTCATCAAATAAACCTATCACTACTTCAGGCACCTAAGGGAATAATCCACTGCCAACAACAGAAAGATCTTCGACAACCGATGGGAGCTTGTGTCCAGAAGTTCACCCAAGTCTTTATACAACTTTTGTTTCCTGGAGAAATCACACAAAACTGGCTCTTCTTGCCCATTCCCACCTTTCCCTGCCCATTTCCCCCCCGCTCTGTTCAGCACTGCCAAACCCTGCACCAGCATTTGCTCTGGCTGTAAAAGGATGAGAAAGTGTTTTTAAGTAACAGAGACACTCCTGGACAAACTGTCCCTTGGGAAATAAAACCTGTGAGCAGCCACTCTGTGTCACACGTGGTTTATGTGCCACATGTGGAGCTTGGGCCTGCACGGCTCTGCCTGCGCAAAGCCAACCCAGGTAAAATCAATAGAGAGGGGGGAGGAAAAAAGAAAGGGAATTACAGCAGATTCTGCTTGTAGTCAGACCCAGACAGATTTAAAAAAATTTTTAAAAAAGACAACAAAAATCCCTCAATTGAATAGATTTTGGGGCCAAGACCAGATGCTCATAAAACTTTGATAACGATAGGATGAAATATGTGTGTGGGGGCTGCTTTGGTAATGCTTCCTTCACATTCACCCACTCCCTTCCTCTGCTGCCTCTTCCCAAACCAAAACATCCAAGTGGAGCTTTTCCACCCAGGGCAGGTTTCTGCCATCCTCCCACCCCCGTTTTCCTCATTTTTTTAAACATTTTGAGAAGCCTGGACCCAAGCTGGTCTCACCAAGTCCTATGGCAAGGGCCCTCTCAGGAGCACCCTGTGATGCAAGTCAAGCCTTGATGAACAGCAAACACCACCCACACACAGAAAGCAGGGGGGAGCTGGCAGTGTTGGTCCAAGAGCAAAAATTTTTCCATAACAAACAATTCCTAGGGATATTTCTTCAGTTTACTGGCTCCCAGACTGCAGCATCTCCTTTCACAGCCCCTATTCTGCTGCACACACAGACAACCAAGGTTCTGAGTGTCCCTCCTGCATCCCAGAACGCCACGGCCACAGGAGGGATGATGTGCAATTTGGAAAGCTGTGATTTTTTATTTTCCTGACTCAGCAGCAGCAGAATTCCAGAGGCTTGGTGGGGAGCACAGTGCCCAGCCTGGAGCAGTGCAGGTCTCCCTGCTGCCCCTGGCATCTCTCCCGTGCTGGTTGGCACTGGAAGGCATGTGTAACACCAGCCTGAGGGAATTGGGTCCTGCAGGTCCCCTGCTTTGAGTGGCCTTTCTGCCAGGCTGAGGTTTCACCCCAAAACTTGCCCCAGGAACTCCAACCAACACTCGGGGTTAGCTCAGAAAGATCATCCTGGGTCTAAAGTTACATGAGCAGCTAAGTTCAGATAGCAGCACAAATTTACCCCCTCTGTCCTCCAGACAAAGGAAAATCCAGACATGGGAAATTGGGAAATGCCTACCCTTCAGCACAGCACCCACCTTTCCCTTTCTGGCTTTTGTTTTAAGATTTTGCAGTTTTGACAGTTAAAAATGCATCTATCAATTGGGACCAAAACCCAAGGACTTTTTCTTCTTTTTTTTTTTAATTCGGTAAACTGAAAACGCTTACAAATTGCTTCAGGCTGATGATATATCGATTTTCTAAAATAATACTGATGATTCCAATAAAATTGAAATCAATTTTCAAATGAAAGTGTTTTCAGGAGCAGTCAGATCTAACAGCCCGCACGACAGCTCGCACGATG
>NC_080432.1:10390571-10480571 GCF_028018845.1 Melospiza georgiana | reverse complement strand
TGCTCGGCGGCCCCCTCCCGCTGCCAGCCCCCGTCCATCCCGCAGCCAGGTTCACGGCAGGGGCAGCCGGGCCCCGCGATAGCGATCGGCGGCCCCGCTCCCGGCCCTCAATAGCGGCCCGAGGCGGAGTGACAGCCGGACCCGGAGTGACACGGGCATGCTGTCAGCGCCGCCGCTTCCCGTGGGAGCGGGGGGAGACGGAGACAGGGAGGGAGGAAGGGAGGGAGGCAGGGAAGGGCCGGCCGGCTGCTCCCTGTGGCTGCGCTCCCGGGGGCGCTGGGGAGCGGCCGGCACCGCCCGCCTTCTCCAGGCCGCCCTTCTCTAGGCCGCCGCCTGTCCCGGCAGTGCAGGGGGACAAACACCACAAACACCACAAACATCACAAACATCTCCAGCGGTGCATTGTGGTGTGCTGCCGGAATGGGAGCCACATCCCTGCCTCCGGGGATTCGGCTCTGAGAGACCTCATGGCACCTTCCAGCACCTGAAGGGGGATACAAGGGAGAGCTACGAGGGAATTGGACAGAGCATGTAGCAAGGGCAAAGGGTAATGGCCTCAGACTGAAAGAAGGGGGATTTGGATTAAATATTAGAAAGAAATTCTTTCCTGTGAGGATGGTGAGACATTGGAACAGGTGGCCCAGAGAAGTTGTGGGTGCCTTGTCCCTGGAAGTTTTCCAGGCCTGGTTGGATGGAGCTCTGAGCAACCTGCTCTAAGTAGATTTACATGGCAGGGGGCTTAAAGTAGGTGATCTTTAAGATCCCTTCCAAACCAAACAATTCTGTGGCTGTGGTTATTTGATTCTGTGATTAGAGGAGGGCAGTGAAACACAGTAGCAGAGTGAGCAGGACCCTTGGAAAACATGCCTTGCAAATTCTCATCTCCTTTGTTTTTGTACACTTACCTGCATGTGTCTTGTAGTGATACAAATGAAAAAAAAATCTACCAGACAAAACCCCACCTTTAATGTGGACCTTAAGGTTTTATTTCTTGTTTCATCAGACAGAAAATTAAATACTTTTTAAAATGTATTTTTGTCTTGGTGAAACTTGCTCAAAATTGTTCTGCTGGCTCTCTTACAATTGGAAGAACTTTGAAAGGCTTCAGCTTGGGTTTCTAGAGCAGCTCCCTTCAGCATTTTTCACTCCTTATCTCCCATACTCTGGGGGTCTGCTGGTTGCTGCATAAGAATCACAAACTCTGGGTTATTTGGTTTATTTGAGGTTCTATGATGAGCATCAAAACCAAAGAGAATGGAGTGCTGCTTGCCTTGGATTAGTTCCCACAATTTGAACGTGCCAGTGTGGTCACAGGAGCTGTTGGTGCAATAGAGGGCTCCTGGCAGCCCGGGCACTCCACCACCATGCAAGTCAATGAGCTGCTGTGCTGGGGAGAGCTGAGCTCCCATCACCCAACAGTCCAGAGAGTGGGGTCAGGCATTTCAGGACTCAATATCTTCTGTATTTTTTTCCCCATCCCCGGAATGTTTCTTTCCACATTTATATGAGATGGAGAGTCTGGTGGAGGAAAAAATTGAGTCAAATGGCAGCATTACACCCTCCAAGATCCCAGAGTATCTTAAGATCATGCACAGGAAATGTAAGAAGTGACTTTACACTGCCCATTTAGTATCCAGTTAGTAGTTCATCCAACTTAGTAACTTCTTGGAGCAAATAATCTATTAAAAAGAAGAAATAGATGCTTTTTTTCTAGTTTGAGATCCTTCAACTTGGACTAGGTTGTGCAAGCATGTACCAAGAACAGAGTCAACTAAATTTTATTCCTTTTAAGCTAATTTCTCTTAGTCTGTCATGAACAGAGAATTCTAATTATTCTGCACTCAAGAGGAATTTAGTCTTTAGAGAAGCAAAAAGTCTCAGCACACTAAGTCTTGGTTTATGACTTTATACAGAGGGTTTATGCCCTTGTACAGAGGGGGATACTCCCACTGTCAGCAGTTTTCCAGTGCAGTTCTAGTGGATGAGAGCAGACGATGCATTCAACAGCCTCTGCACCAAGGGGATATGTGGAAAATCCTTTTCAGCTCATCTTCCATTCTGAACTGTTCTCTCCAGGTGGTCCCACCAAACCACAATCCTTTCTTTTTCAAAGTTCTATTGTTATATGATGGGTGGATCTGGTAAAGGGAATACGTTCTCCACCTTAGAATGGAAAACAATTTTCATTGCTTATGTCTGAAGGCCTTATTATTTATAGGAGAGGGACAACTAATTTAATTGATTAATTGTGAAAATCTTCATCCTTGTTTTAATTTTTTTTTTCAATCTTTTAGGATATTCTCATTCCTTTTTTTGTCTCAAGCATGGAGACAACAAAAAAGGAGTGCTTTTATTGTTTGTAAAACCTAGAGCAAGACCAAATGAGAGCTCCTGGTTTTGACTTGGAAAACCATTATTCTTAGTTCAAAATCTTCTCAAATTAGTATTGAAAAGTGGTATTAAAAAAATAGTTACCACGTTTTTATACTTTAGGACATTAGGTAGGTTGGTTTTTAAAATGTATTAAGAGTTTGAGGTGAATCCTAAAGGGAAATCTATGAATTTGTTAGTAGAGCTTATTGAGCTTATACTTTTTCTGACATTATTTACATTTCCTCCTCCTGTCCTGAAGCTTCTGGAAAGGCTGAAGGCAGCTGATTTCAGATAATTTCTGTGTGCATTGAGGGAAGTCTTAAATGCCAGATTAAGCTGCTCAAATCACAATAATCTTCAACACTGAGGAAGCTGAAATATTATTTACAGATTAGGAGTTCTAGGTTTTTGTCGTGTCATGAAAGTTTTGAGATTTTGGCCCAAAAATTATAGGAGTCATCTTGTTACTACACAAAATAGTTGTAGTAGCATTAACTACTTTTCTCTTTTATTTGAACAACCTTGTCTTACAGAGCAGTGCTGAACAAGAGCTGCATGGAAGGTAGAAACACATTTCTCTCCCATATGGTTCACTTCAATAGGTAAGCATCCAAGTTAAATGCTATTGTAAGCTAAAAAAGGTTTTTTTTCCTGAAATAAAATAAAATAAAATATTTTTAAATGTCATTTAAAACTGCAGTTAAAATTATGAATAATTTAGGTATTGGAAAATACGTGCTTATTGGTCTTATCTTTTTCTGACTGGGTCTAGATCCAATAGTGAACACTTAGAGAGTTTCCCACTTGAAGCCATGACTACAGTTTCTCTCATAACATTTACAAAAAAAGTTTGCTTTCAAACTTCACACATAGCAAATGTAGGAAAGGAAAGTCAAATCTGGTAGAAAATAATTAAGATGTATCTGAAACGTACAATTTTGTGTCCAACAGTTGTGGTTCAGTCCTCAAGCTTTATCACACATTTGTCCAGTTACAGATTTTTCAGGTTTCATTATTTAAAAGATTCTGGAGAGGTTTAGTGTCCTTTTATATGTTTGAGAAAAGAGAATGCATTCTTTAAAATGCATTCCATACTCATTCTGCACCACAAGGGGCTAAATTAATTTTATAAGCCCGAGAACATTATGATGGATATTTGTAAGCACTTTTGCTGTCTGACAGTGAGCCTGGCATAGTTTGAGGTAGAAACCTACTAATACCTTTTTTTTTTTGTGTGAGATTTTGTAAGGGTTTATAGACATCATAGTCTCCACTAAATTCACACTAAGTCACACATCCACTAAGTCTTGAGGCTAAGCTATAACCCATGGGGGATAGAACAGAATTCTTATCGTAGATCACATGAACTCCAGTAGAACTAAAAACTGTCAAGGGCACCTGCATTGGTTTATATCACATTAATATTTTATAGATATGTTTCATCCCTAGAAACAGGCCTGACTATCACTGTCTCAGGTAGAAAATCTAAAATTTCCTAATTCTAGGATACTGTAATTTAGAAGAGGAAGAACATGAAGAAGTATTAGTGATTTATAAAACTACATCCTTGGGGATATTAAAATCTTGACTGTATAAAATCCTGAGCAACCTGATCTGTACTGGTTCTCTGTTGAATTAGGGGTTGAACCAGATATTCCAGAAGTTCCTTCCCAAATAAAAGTATTTTGGTATGCTGTACATTGGAGAAGCTACTTACAGGTGGTAAAATCTAAAATAATGGCAGCAAGTGGTATTCATTTGTGACAGAAGTTGATTTTGCTGTCTGGGGCTTTTCCATCCATCACCGCATCACCTTCATGAAGCCAAAACAACTTCTGTGTGGGTTTAAAGCCTGAGGGAGACATTTGGGGTCACCTAATCTGATCAGTTCCCTCCACCTACTTCTTTCCGGTGCGCCGATTTTCCCCAACATTTTCAAGGTCTATTCAAACTTGTGCTGATGTCTTTCTAGCATCTGGTTAGAACTGAATAGAATACTTTTAGAACTGAATGTCGAAACCTCATCCTACCTGAAATATCACTTACTGCCTCATATAAATCTCCCACCATCCTGCCTCTGTATCAGTAAGTTTGATATTGAGTTTCTGTAGACTGTAGCTCTTATGTGACCGCCCACAAGGAAGAGTTTCTTGTTTGGCCAGAATGATTGGAAAGGTGGTTGCAAGAGATGCAAAAGTGAGAGGCATCACAAGTTTTCTGGGGATAGGAGTCTGTTTGACATAACAGAACAACTTGCATGAAAGCAAAGGATCTGCTGGGTCGACACAAGACCTGTCTTGCTCAGGGGACTTTTATTTTTTGTGTAGTTCAGATATAATCTTTAAAATTTAGACTTAATTTTGTTTTCCTGTTCTGTCAATATTGTTTCAGAACTCAGTGTACTCTGTGTTCCCTTAAGAACAGCTATTTGCAAGCCTAAGCTCAGCTAAATTATATATATATATATATAATTTGCAAACCTATACTCATCATAATTAAAGTTTTGGTCGGGAAGATATTACATCTTCGATTTGACTTAAATATTGTCTTCTGTTTTTAATTTAAAATATTTAAAACTGTTTAAAACTAGCATTCACCATACCTTGAAAATCAGCTTGCAAACTACGGCTGTCCAGAAGTTTACAGAGTTTAGGAACATATTCGTAGATGATCAGAAGGCAAGGATATAAAGAAAAAAACCTCAGTCACCTCTAATGTTTTCAGCAACTCCTCCTGCCAGAAAACCTAGCATGGGAGAAATAACAGCCAGGCTGAATTGGGAAGGCTAGAACGCTGTCCTGTTGTGGGTGGGCTCTTCATACTTCTGAAGTTATAGTGTTTTTATTTAAAACCTGAATTGGATTTCTAGGCATGTATGGTACACGCCAATTTAAAATTATTGAAGTTCTTCATAGTGTTAAGAGTGCTTCAGTTTGAAAGAGTGAGGCTTTCCTGCAAATGCCAAGTAAATTGCTCTGCAAGTCCAGAATCTTTGATCACCTCTGAATTGAAGTGCTTATGAAAGATGTTGCCGTGTTCTAATAATTTTACAGCTCTGTCTGATTCAGATGCCTAGAACCCCAATCATTTCCAAATTGAAGAGCTCTCATTATTTTGAAGTCCTATGTGTATTATAAAATGATTTAAGATTATTCTGCAGCTTTTCATTTTTATTTTGTAAAAATGAAGATTGAACCAAATTCTCTCCAAATAGCAGTGATGATGGCTGGGAGAAAAAGAAGGAAAAAAAATCCCTGCCTGAAAAGCCGAGAAAATACAAAGTAAGAGGCTGTCAGTGATCCTTACTGGGAAAAGTGTGAAGAACAAGAAACATATTGTCACTGTTCAGATGCGGTCAAGGTGAAGTGGGGAGACTGAATGAAAGTTACAACAATGTGACAAAAGAGAGACACAGATCTATTTAGTCTTGGAAGGAAGAGAGCAGGAGGCACAGAAGGCTAGTTCACGTGTTGCTTCGAAGCTGATTTTTGCTGTCATTTTATCATACAATTTCAGAGGGAAATGATGTATGCCCTTTTGTATCTCCTGACTTTGTCTTTTAAGAATAACACTTCGTTTCTTTCTCACTAGAGACCTTGTTCCTTTTTAGCACGTGGCAGTAATATATTGTTTATAAGTCACATAGCTTTCTAAAGAAAATCTCATCGCTATTTCTTGGTAGCAGTAGAGATTTTTCATTTGTTTGTTTATTTTTTCTTTTCCCCAAGCATATGCACTGGATGGTCTTTGGTCCCAGTGACTCATTATTGAAGAACAAACAAGGGCAAAAAAGAAGTGTTCTGGGGGAGGAAGCACACCAAGCTGCTGGGGATCCCTATGCCTGCACCCTACCTTGCTTTGCACACAAAAATCACCCTGCTTACTTCCCACCTGGAAACCCTCACCTGCTCCTTCTGGTCCTGCTATGGGAGCTCTCCAAAAGAAAGGGGAGAAAATAAATCTAAAAAGCATTCTGATCTAGATGGAGTAGAGTTCTGCAAACATATGAAAAGAACAAGGGATTAGGGAATCTACCTGCCATTGCAGATACTTCAGCAGTAAGGCAGGAATTGGTGTGGAGGCAGGATGAAAAACTGGCAGATCAGAGCAGAGAGTTTTTAAGAGTTACGCAGTTGTGTTGCTAAGGAGGTGGCCCATAAACATCTGGAAAATCTGGAGATTTTCAAAACAGATGTTGAAACAGAAAAAGAGATGTAGTCCATCACAGCATTGGCACTTCCAATCATTTGAGAAAAAAAAAAATTGTAATCTTTGTGTGCCATACCTTCCACTGGAAAAAAAAAAATCCACATTTTTTGTTGTTGTCCTTGTTAAGAGCTCTGAGGGACCTCAGGAGATGACAACAGCAGCTGTGGGTTTGGGTCCCAGTTTACAACCTTCTGCTCCTGAGGTATTTGGTGGGGCTTTTCTGCTGCACCTCTTTTCCATACAGAACATGCTTATGTCCATGTGGTGAAGAATGAAGAATGAAGAAGGCACAGTGGGTTTACAGTGGCAGGGACAGGAGGATGAGCTCCCTTCAGACACCTGTGCTTCTGGAGGTGTAGCTTCCAGCAGAGGGAAAGTGTGATTTCACAGCATTCTGAAGCCAATATCATTAGCTAATCCCTATCTTACCTGTGTGGAAACCAAGTCTAGAAAACTGGTTATTTAGGACATTGTGTTCTCCAGTGTTTCTAGTGAATCATTAATCTTAAATATATTTATAAATAAAACTTACAAAGCTAAAAATGTAATTTGGAAATCTGTTAAGAATAATCAGGCTCAAAAACTCCTCCTGGACTTTTTGTGGCAGGTAACTGAACCTATAGGGAGAGAGATTTGCTTCTTTGCTGCTGTACCAGGAAACATTTAGTGAAACTTGTATTTCCCTTGTTCCTCTCTATTTAAGGTATCCCAATTTTTATTTTTTGCAGTTTTCTTTCTCTATCCACACTCCTCATATATCTATCTTTTTAAATTCCCTTTTTCTTAGCTTTTCCCTGAACTCCTGTTTATTTTCACTTTTCCATTCCCAGTATTTTCACTGCTTTTCCATTTCTTTTGAACCCTTTCCATCTTTCCTGCAGAGACTCCCTAATGAAATTCTTTCACAAACCCCTGTTATCCTTCTTGCAGTGGCTCACTTCTGGCTGAAATCTAGAGCTGTTACAGAGGTTCCTGCATACACAAGAAAAGCTGACAGGGTTTAGCTACCTGTTGTTCAAATATACCATCCTTACATTTCAGCTTTCTGATTACCTGAGATTTTTGAGAGATTTTGGTGAAGCAATGCTCAAACTACAGGGTATATAAATAGAATTAATGTAATTTTCATATTTGCATAATCAGTAGTCTCACTCAGCAATTAGTATTTCACTAATAATATCCAAACAAATATAATTTCTCAAATTATAGCAAACTCAATCAAAAATTTTGTTTTATTGTATGTAGTAGTCTGTTGGAGGTTATCAAATACTTTAGAGAATAAACATTGTTTTAGTTAATTTGAAGATTAGTACTCCTACCAAGTTTCAATTTACATGGGCACAAATAAAAGTAAGTCAAAAATAATTCAGGTTTGGTTTTTTTTTATTTTTCCTAAGGGTATTTCCTACTGTTACACAGCTTGGAGCTACATGACACCAAAAGTTTAAATAATGTTTTTTGTTGATTTTAAGGTAATGTTTACTGATTTCCTTCTAGCATTTTCTGGATTTTGAGATATACTGTTCCAAAAGGTGAATTAATAGATAAATTGGTCCATTAGAGGCATCAGTGCATTAGGACCAATACAAGCTGGAGCATTTGGTCCTTCAGCTCCCAGGAATCTGTGAAAGACAAGTGCACCAGACCATGTTGTTTTGGGCTGGTTCCTCCAATCTACAGCCCTTCGGCTTCAAAAGCAAATGAGACAGCAAACACCATTAATCACAGTTGTGTTGAGTACTCAGAGACTGAAATGTGCTGTTTCCAGATACTAAACACCACTACAAGCGCCATTATATGTTACATGTTAGCCAGAGAGGAACTCTTAATCCTGGTTTGCTGTCTATAGGTGTTACACATACACTGTAAAGAAGTCTTCCTCCGGTATCTATAAATCAGAAATTACCTTTTAGCTGTGCTATACTTTAAAGGAATGTAAACACGTTAAAGTAAAGGTTTGTGTATTGTTGGTAATGCACATGACTGCTTGCTGTGTTATGTACAGGATGATCCATGTGCCACCCGTGCTGAAGCTGGTTATTAAACATGCTGGCTCAGTTTACTGGTAGCTCTAATACACTTCTGTACCGAGGCGCTACTTGTAACATCAAAGCAGGGGAGACATTAGCTCTTTTCCCCTATAGCCTCTGACCTGAAAGCTTTGCTTTTTATCTCTGTATAAAAGGAAAATACTCTTTTCAAAGCAGCCTGGCTAGAATGCGGATATTTTCTCCATTGTAGAATAAGAGCTTGTGAAAGTAATCTACAATTTTTCATCTTTTTTCAGAGTATTGTTTCTTTTTGGACATCATGCCTCTTTTAGAGGTAAAACTCTCGCTTTCAAGTAATAGTGACTGGGAAGTGCTTTCAAAGTCCTGAGGTACTTCTGTTTTCTGTAACCCTGTCAGCCTGAAGAAAGGTGATGGAACATTTCTATTTTTGAAAGAGCAATATAATGTGTAAGAGAAAGAAAATAAAGTTTGAACAATGGTTCATACTCCAAATAATGTGTAAGATACAAATCCAATTAATTGTACACAGGTTTGTAAGGGAGCCAACATTTGGCAAATCAAAACTATTTTATCTTGCAGATGTTTCCACTTATTTTTTTAAAATGAGAAAAAAATCATATAGCAAGTGATTTTCTCAAGGGTATTGAACTTTAGAATGGATTGGATCATCTTATCTGCTGACCTTTATGTATCAGGGTTTTTTTTGTGTAATCTAGGTTGTCTTGTTTCAGTTCAGCATTTTAGGATTCATGAGATTTTGGCTTTTAGATTCTTAACTTGAGCTGTGTTAGAGAGGGTTGGACTTCAGAAACAGCTAAGTATACAATGCCAAACATTTTTTCTGGTGTATGACCTGCACAATTACTTTTGAGTATCTGGTCTCTTGTTTGGAGGCAGTCACAAGGAGAGGAGTGCTGACTTAAATAATCATAGGTGCAGTAAGAAGAAAAAGGAAGACCAAGCATAAATGAACATGTAATTTCACAAATTGTTCGTATTTTGCTTCTTGTAAAGATATTTCAATCCTAAATTTTAAATTATCTTCCAAATAATTTCCTGAACTCATGAGCACTGATTGTATTACAGGTGGAGTACCATACTAGCGTGATCTAGACTCCAAGATTTCAAATATAATCTGAAACTTCTTTCTCTACCTGTATTTATTGCAATGACTTTTTCTTAGAATCCAAATAGGAAACAGAAGAATCATCTCAGTTCTTTACCACAATTCCTGGCTTCTGAGATGGCATTAAGAATTATTCAATCTATGACACTTAACTCACAGTGGTGTTAAGTCAGTGATTAATTCAATGAAAACTCATTGATTTTTGGATGCTTTAGGTGGGTCTTCTTATAAATATGCATGGTTGCTTGAGGTGGGTGTTTTAAAATTTAGCCTGGGCTTCATTGCTTTTCCACATATTTCCTAAAAGTTGCTTAGACAGAGGAAGGGTGGCACAGTCCAATTCTGTTGTAATGGCATAATTAAAAAGAAAATAAAACTTCTCAATTTTCTCTGTAAGACTTCTTATAAGTAAATAAATTTCAATCTTTCTTCTGCTGGAAAAAAAATGGATCACTTGTTTGGGTTCTTAATAAAGGTACATAATTTCATTATACTCATGGAAGTGCAGACTAGCATATACTTTTAAGCATAAATACTTTTATTTACAAAATGAGACAGAAAAGCATTAGTGTAAGCTTTTAAAAGTGTTTTGTTACTTTTTGGTTTTAATATATTGTTTTTCTTCTTTTGTGTTTTATTGTAGCTGAGAAAAGTTTTTCTCGCAGAGTTAATTTTCTTAACAGGAAGCACACATGTGTTCTTAATTATACATATTTTATCATGTGCTAGACATAGCAGGAATTATGTCCCTAAAAAAATTTCCAGTAATTTTGTAAGCGGAAATGTAGGAAGGAGAAGAAGAGAACAGAGTTTATGGATTGTTTCGTTTTGGTTTGAGTTTTTTTCCCCAGATTGTAATAGTTAGTAATTTAGAAAAATCAAAATGTTTTCAAAATGTAAATATAAGTAAATTATGTATTAAACTTATATCCATAGTTAGAATCTTCTGAAACCATCTGCCACAAATGAATATCTTATCTTGCATTCAACTAATATGCCAACTTATGGTTTCTTGCATTTTACTCCTGTTTGCTACAGGTGAAGTGGGTGAATATCAGACAGCTCATTATAGAGACATGCATGCTGCATTCCCAAAGTAGGATGACAGAACAAGTCATGGTATGTATTGTAATTTCAGTTCTACAATACATCTTCAAGCTGTCTGAGGTAAAATGCTTACTAAGCACTGCATTGGGGCTGTCAGATTTCTTCATGGGGTGGTAATTAAATTGAGGCAGCTCTACCATTTATTTTGTGGAACTAAGCCAGAATTATCTGTATCCTAAAAATATGCTGCTGTAGACTGCTGGTTGTATCAGGAGCACAGTTTTTTGCATATAAATTTTCTTTTATGGAAAGAGAATCCTATTTCTCTCTGTTTTTTCTCACCTGCATAGGCTGTGAGGGAGGAGAGTTGTTATGTCACTGGACTAGTTTAAGTCCGAGGGAAATTGGTCATGATGCCATCAGAGATGGTATCTTGCTTAAAACTGCAGACATTTGGGGTTGATTCAGTTTGTGACTAATAGGGATAAAGGACTGATGGTCGTGGGGGCCAAGGGTGGCACTAAAGTTTCATGCCTGATTTACAGGGTTCTTAGCCCTGGTATAATTTAGAGTGCCAGGGGCCCAGTTGGCCATGGCTGGCCACTGTCACAAAAATAAAGCTGAATGCATGTGAGGATGCAATGTGATAAATGAATAGGAAGTTTCTTCTGGTCATTTCTGGAGACCAGCTTCATTATTAAAACATATGGGAGCTGCTGTGCTGAGTCAGACCAAGGGTTCTGGTAGATCAATGGTGTGTCTGTGCCAGCACTCTGGCATTCTGAAAATCAGAGCTATTCCAAACCTGGAATATATATAGACCCTGTCTTAGAAATAGTGCTCAGGATTTAGTGTCTTCTCAATATTGTTACTCATGTTCTTCCTGAGAGAAGGCAGTGAGATTTGCAGATAACTTTAATGATATAGCCACACAATGGACTTATAGAGCAGCATGATTGTGTTCTTGTCTTCTTATCTGCTTGCTTTCTAGTGAATCTGACCTTTCTAAAATTCGTAAGTTACCTAAAAACTATGGTGAGATAAGCAGCACAATTTTAAGTAGTTGAATATCAGAAGTATATGCAACTCATATAACAGCAAGTTCAATTCCAAAGACATTTTTTAAGATTGAAAAGGGTGAGGCTGATGTGTAAAGGAGGCTCTCATAGGGTAAATTTCCTATGATGCACAAACGAGTTTATTTTATAATTCAAAATCCTTTAGAAAATTGTTAGGATTGAGTTCAGTTGATATAGTCAGACAGTGAGAAGAAAAACTGGGGAGGAAATAGCGTACAGATGCAGAACAGTTTTCAAGTGTACAGTGTGGAAAAACTGTTAATGGATTATCTGGAAATAAATTAAATCTCCTGCAAAAGCTATAGGTTTTTTTGACGTTTCTGACTTTTTTTTTATGAAATGGTGGTGAATATGAATGCATGATCAGAAATGCTGAAACCCACTGTTTACTTGAAAAAATGTGTCAAAATCATTGTCATTTTCCTGAAATAAAAAACTGAAATAAATATATGGAAGTACTTAAATCAGTGTCCAATAAATAGCTACATTAAACAGAAAAGTATTACATAGGAAAGAAGTTGGAAAGGGTAGGCTTTATTCATGGGCTCCCAACTGCTCAGGATCTACCTATAGTCAGAAGAAAGGTGTGGATTCCTATGGGGGAATTCAGAATAGGAATCTGAACTAACTTGGCTCTCGCTTTGAAGCACAATTTGTCATCAAAGGATATTGTGTCAGGAGACAGTGCAACTCTTTCATTAAGAACATTTCTTATACCATTCTCTGATTATTAAAAAGCTTTTTGTTATTGAAAGCTGTGATTTGCCATTAAAAAAGATATCTGTGAATCTCGCTCAAATATCTTGTACATCACAAATATTACTTTTTAAAGATATAATTTTCCTTATTAATTCATATTTTCTCCATGATTATTGAACTTTGAAACACATTATCTCCTTGCATATTTGTATTTTCTTTTACCTTTGGTAAACCATGCTGTATACATGTCCACATGCTTTGATTTTACTGCTGTTTTTTCTGGCTCCCTTGTCATATTTTCTTCATTCTGTTTGATCTATTATACTTAATGAACAACAGTTTTCACTTAGAATAATCTTTATGGTTTTTTGAATTTTAAATAGCATATTGTGATGGTATTAGTGATGTTACACTAAATTCCTCATCCTGCAAAGGCTGATTCATGTTTCTCACTTTGCACAATCCAAACAGTCCCACTGGAGTTCAAGAGCTACACACGAGAGCATAAAGCTCCTAATTGCCTTTAGCAGACTCATTTCCAGTATCACAAAGGCCCATTTTAGGGACTCTTGCTTAGATCTGAAAATGCACATTTCACTGGAAACTATTGTAAAAACATGTCCTCAGCTGGAACTTGGAGAACAGAATTTTAATCTGGATTAAATTAAGCCTATATCTTGAGGCATACATCTTGACCAGCAGCATTTTATGACTATCTGACAATCTTTTATGTTCTTGAAACATAGAAATAACTTTGTTTTTGTACTTATGTTTTCAGAGTCAGTTCATAGCACAAAGCAAAAGACAGTAAAAGTAGAGAGCGTTTGATTTTGTCCCCCCACTCTTCTACTCAGAGGAAAGTAGCTAGAATAACAGGCAGTAATTAGCTTTCAGCCAAATTGGGTATGAAATTTTAGTCTGTAGATTCATTGCACCTATGTCAGCCTGAAGATTAAAGGCTACTTAACTACACAGTGGCACAACAGCTGAGCAAGCTGTGAAGGAGCCAGTGGGGTTTGTTGTGTAATAACTGGTCTGTTGATCACTGGAATCCAGACAAACAGAAGTCTACCTTCTTGTTTGTCCAATCCAGACAAACAGAAGTCTACCTTCTTGTCTCTGTCTGTTTCAGTAGATCACCATGTATCACCAGGGATTTCAATGTAGCTGACTCAATTTCTGCAGTGCTGGAAACATAATATTCATTGACATGGTAGATGCACAGACCCCAGTAAAGTTAATGTTTAGCCATCCCTGGTTTTGGCAGCATGCTGCAGCCTACTAATTAATTTGGTGGCTGTTTGTGCTTTTTTTCTTACCACTGTGGATGTAATCAATGAATATTAGGTGTTCTATAGTGAGGATGACAGCTGCGAAAATGTACTCTGAAGTTATATTGAGATTATCCTTCTAGTTTTGTTATTAGCAAGAATATAGTGAAAATATTATTAGCAAAAATATTCTAATGCATTTTTAAATAGAGAGCTTATAAGCAGTGAATTGTGTTCTCTTTCATTGGAAGTATCCTAAACAGAGCCAAGCAAAAGTAAATCAATGTCAGATAATTTTGCTTTTTTGATTTGGGACAGCCAAAACTTTCTTCAGCTGTACCAGACTGCCATCTTGGCTTTCCATGATGGAGCATCCAGGATGCCAATCTTCAATTACCCTTTCTCACTGTTGCCTTGTGTTACTTATTTCTTCTGGCAAACCTATCATTTCCATCTGATTTGAAAGAATTAATTTCTGTTTCTAACCAGCCAGTGAGTTTCACTAGTTGTTTTTTCTTTGCTCAGAAATAAAATTAGGTCAGTTCCATTTTGCTTCATATAACATGTAAACGAACTAGATGGTGTAGACATCACTGAAGACTGATCATCTGGAGACCTCAGCATGCCCTCGGATTGGCTAAAGGAGGGTTCCCAGCAAGTTTGCTTTCTCAGTTAGTATGAAAGAGTATTTTTTGATGTATGGGTTTGATTTTTTTTTCTGTATTTCTTAATGATATTGTCTCTAGGATACTGAGAGAAGAAGAGGAGAACAAGCAGAATTATACCTTGTGTACCTTGTGTCCTTTTTTTTTGTGCCTAGAATGTTGGAAAGAAGCAAAGATGGGTGAATTCAGTGGGTAAAATGGGTAAAATCTCCTTGAAAATGTCATCTTCCCACATTAATTTTCAAAATATTGATGACTTTGGATAATGTTTCAAAGAACCAACTTTAACAAATAATGTTGATGCAAGTGATGGTGATAGGAACTCAGTGGTTAACCAGGCTTGAATAAAAGTCTTTAAATGAGTAAGGGACATACTATGATGGGTGTAGTGGCAGGTAATCCTTTATTTATATCATAAATTTGACTTCAGTAGAACAGAACTCCATACTTTTGTATGTTTTAAACCAAAGAGGTAGGAAGGAATAGTCCATGGTACTCCCAAGATTTAATGTATTCTCTGAATCTCTGCTGATGTTAGAGTGTGTGATCCATTTAGTGTCCCTGTGCCCCTTATGCTATTTACCCAGTTAGGCTGATGCAGAAAGGGGATTAGAAATACTCTAGGCACCACTGCATTTTAAAATTCCTTTAAATGAAATCAGAGGGTGTTTTTTCCTAATAGTTACTTTCCAGGCAGAAATCAATTAGTCTAATAGCAGTACTCTTCTCCAAAATGGAATTGTACTGGACTGGTTTGATGTCTTCTTATAATTGCACACCGTATGGTTCTTTGACTCTTATCTCTCCCTCAGTCTGTGAATTTGAAACCATCAGGAAGATGTCACATTGGTATGAGTATTCTTCAGTGATAAGAACAGTAATTGTTGTAGGGAGACTTCTTAATCTTGGGTCACTCAAATCCCTTTTAAAGACAGCAGGTGCTCTCCAGAACAAGAATTAACAAGAAGAGATTATGAGGTAACCTGTTGTTCTTTATATCTCAGCATCTCTTGACAAAGCTTACCATCAGGCACTGTGTTCAGAAGCCAGTCAGTACAGGAAAAAAATCAAACATGACTCAGGAAGGAACTAACGTTTTCAGTACTAAAAAGTGGATTCATTTTAAAGGGTGAATACTGAGAACTGTTACAGGGAAATTTATATTTAGATAAGATAATTATATGAGGAAATTATAAAAGCAAGAAATAATTTGGCAGGGGCTAAAAGAATAGACCTGCAGATAACCATGGTATAATACAACCAGAAAAAAATTCTGCTTCCACAGAAATCAAAATCTGAAACGGCATCTCACCAGATTTGCATTGTGTTGAAATTCCTTGTACATTGTACCCCTCATCTTCTTCCCAGCTGTGGCAAACGTGGTGGAAGCAAGTCAGTCATTCATATTGTCAGACTCTGGCACTGCTAGCAGTATGACTTCATACAGACGTGCTGCTGCTGTGGGCTGCTTAGCACAAACACGGTGAATTCTTGCAGCTGAGCATGCTCAGGGTCTAACAGCTCTTCCAAGTATGATCACAGTGGAGCAGAACTGCCTTTTATTTTCAGCTCTCAAAATTTATGAACTTCGGGATCCAAATGCCAACTAAATTTTGTTTGAATAAGATTATGTTTTCTAATTCTGTCCATTTCCATCAAGATTATGACACAAAATTAGCTGCGTAAAGCAGGTCTATGGCAATCTTTGGGAGGTCAGGAATTAAGCATAGGATAAATCATTGCATTCAGATGATAAAACCACTTTCAAAACCAGTTCAAGGAAACTTTTTTAAAAGGTATTTAGATCCAAAGGTGTAGTTAGCACTTTCTAAGAACACACATCTCAGGGAGTGTTAGGGACTTAACCCTTCTTCACTCTACTTTGAAAAAAAAATCAGCTAGGCACCTATCTCAGCCTCTAAGTTTCTCAAATACTTTTTAAAAATCTGGCCTTTGATAACTCAAATCCCCTTGACTTTCTGTAAAGCTTTTCATCTTGAATTCTAGATCCTCATAGGTTTTGAGTGCCTAACTCTCTTAAATTAAAATGTGAGCCAAAGGCCCAGGTATTTTTGAAAAGCTGAACCTTGGTGTTCAATCACTTCTTAAAAAAGATGTTAGACTGCTAATTCCCTCAGGTGCTTGAGGAACATTTTCCTGTCACCTCGGAGAAAATATTCTCGAAGAATTTACTTTGCTAATCATTTGTTTTGTCCCAAACTTTGTATAACAACTTGTGTAATATTTATTATGGAGAATTTATTTTTTCCCCAAAAGAATGATAAAACTCTCTTATAAAATGAAAAGTTATGACAAAAGTATATATTTATGCTTTCAGGAGGCAAATGTGTTTTTTAATGGAATTTAAATAAATGGAATTTTTATGATGAAAAAAGCAACAGTAAAAGTAGTGATTATGTTTTTCATAGTTCATTTGCTTCCCTTGCCCTGAAGATCTTGTACAGAAGTGAAATGAGATCCCTGGTGAAGCCTACAATGTCATTGACTCTGAAGAAGGACTCAGAGACCCATTGGTGTTTAATGACCCTTACTAGCCTCCATGAAAGAAACTGGTATGATCCACTAAAGGAGACATATGGTTCTTTGGAATTATAAAGAAACACTGTTTTCTTCATGGGTAAACATTGTAGTCATGCATTTCTAAACACTGCCTGGTTTTAGATGACTGCTTTTAAAATGGCCGTCCAAATTTGCTGAGGAATTGCATTCATTTTTCATTAGTACTTGACCAACAGCAGTGGTATTTTTGCAATACTGCAGTCATGCAATTTTAATGCTCTTATTATTCTGCACCATCATATCAGACAGAACAGAACACAACAGATAAGAGAGCTGAACTACACAATAAAGAGCAACTGGACTGCTTTATAGGGCGTGGGCACATCATATAATATAATCATGAGTTGATATCCCATAGTTATAGGGAAGTCTTGGAATATTAGGATATTTCTGTATTCATTTCTTCATGAAATTAAAGTATATTCTTTACTGCAGTTAGACATAGGGCAGTGGCAACTAAAGGAGATGGAGCAAGGGAAAGAAAAAGGGGAAGGGAAGGGAAGGGAAGGGAAGGGAAGGGAAGGGAAGGGAAGGGAAGGGAAGGGAAGGGAAGGGAAGGGAAGGGAAGGGAAGGGAAGGGAAGGGAAGGGAAGGGAAGGGAAGGGAAGGGAAGGGAAGGGAAGGGAAGGGAAGGGAAGGGAAGGGAAGGGAAGGGAAGGGGAAGGGGAAGGGAGGGGGAAGGGAAGGGAAGGGGAAGGGAGGGGGAAGGGAAGGGGAAGGGGAAGGGAAGTTAGAAGAGAGATCAGGGTGAAGCCCAATATTTAAAGGCAAAATAAAATAAAAACTGATTTCACAATGAAGTAAACAGCATGGAGATTCAGCCAGGACAATACAGTAAACAAAAAGGAAATATTTTACTGCAGTCATATCACAGAATGAACAGGGTCAGAACCTGTTGCATGAGTAGAGTCTGGTGGCAGGCCACAATAAAGCGCTGAATATATCTAAAAACTCTCAGTAGATACCCCAGTGTAGACAAATTTTGATGAGTAATGTTCTGCTTCACGCTTCGCTTTCTCTGATATGTCCCCAGAATGAAAGCATCTCTAGGACAGATACACCACTGACATCTTTCACTGGTTCTAGAAATCCTGTACCTGTGGTAAAATGACTGCAATTATCTTAGTTTCAATTTCTCTAAAGGCTGTGCTCAATTTCTAAACTTGAACCATCCAGAGGAGAAAATATATTAAGCCATTGGAATTTTTCTTGATCAGTCTTTTTAGTGACTATCTTTTCACAGCTGCTTGTAAAAACAATATGATTTGTTCTGCTAGCTTATAATTTTTTCCTCCTTTAGTATATTTCTCAATGCTCCTAACAAGAGATGGAATTGAATCTGACTTTTTTTTTTTTGATTTTGTGAAATGTGACAATTTATGTAAACTAAGATTCCTCTTGAAAATCAATTCAGCAGTTTTAAGTAATGTACTTGTCATATGGGAATATTAATATGAAAGAAAAATGACATGGATATATGAGAAATCGAACTAACTGCCTGTTTAAAGATATCAA
The DNA here is from genome assembly GCF_028018845.1 of Melospiza georgiana. NCBI lineage: Eukaryota > Metazoa > Chordata > Aves > Passeriformes > Passerellidae > Melospiza > Melospiza georgiana. The sequence goes on along the minus strand of NC_080432.1, from coordinate 10,461,995 downwards.
AAACCACAGGGATGAATACTCTGAAATATTTGTTGCAAGATCCTAACACTTTGCAGTCATCATGGATGCAAATTTTCAAAATTATTTCTATCTAATGTTATCCCTGTGATTAGGAAAAACTGTAATGTATGTATACTTCTACATTGCATATACCATGTGCCATAGCCTTTGTATTGTTGGGTAGAATCCTCTAACAAAAGTTCATGGTTCAGCTGAGATTTTGAAATACTGTAGTGGGAGGAATAGAAAAGGTGAATTTGCTTCTCACACTGGGACTGCAGGAGGGAGAAAAATGGCTAGTAGGAATAGTCAGAAATTCAGACTTTCCTAGAATGGAACTGCTGAAATGCAAGGCAGGGACCGTGCCCTGTAAAGGAGCCTAGTCATTCTTCCTGGCAAGGCAAGAGTAAAGCAAGAGAAACTGTGATTCTCTAAGTCCCAATAAGACCTTTTTGCCCTACTCTGCTAATGTAGAGGACTATAGGATGGATATTAACTTTTGAGATACTTTGCATTCTTAGAGAGTTTAAGCTTGACATTTCCCGTCAGCATTCATTCTCTAGGCTGCTCCCTGGTAGTACAATAGCCTTCTCTTGAACCATCAAAGAGTTGTATTTCAACAGCCCATCAGGATAGTAACCAAATGAGTGTTGTTTGTCCAAAGTACTCAGGAGGAATCAATTGACCCCCTTGCTTCTTTTCTGAATTGTTATCCTTTAAGTGTTAGTGTTGACAACCACAAAATCACACTGTTTTAACAGGATCATGCCAGTTTCAATATCCTGCCTGGTGGAGGCTGGGGGAAAGTGTAGAAGCTTTTAAGGGACACTACTGCAATTTCCCTTTAAGAAATTTAGTATTCATTTGTTTTACTTTTTGTTGCATTAGTTATGAGGTGACTGAGGTGACTAAATGAATATGAAAAAAGCTGTACATAAAACAAAATCAATTAAGAGTTATCCAAAGAATGTAAATATATTTGATACTGCATTCTAGTTTGGAAGAAACTCAAATTTGAATAAGAGGTCTATTTTTCAATGAGTATGCTCTGCACAGACATAAAAAATGCCAGTAAAACAGATGGCATAATGATTTTGGTAGCTTGACAGACTTACCCCACCGCTTCATTTCTCTCTGTGTTGACTGTGTCCCTTACATTCCAAAGATGGATAAATGTATTAACATGTAGTTTACCATACAGGTCAGGGGATCTTTCTCATTTGACCTTGAAAACAAATGTTCTGTCTGCTCTGCATGGATAATTCATAAGATTTAGTGGCTCATCTCTGTATGTTTGGCATTTAGAAATGTTGCTTCCCCAAATGTCTTGTTGTCTTTTGCACCAGTTAGGTAGTGCACTGCAGCTGAAAGCTGGTTACACATTTATGGGGCCAGACTCGTGTCACATGGTGATTTCTGGTTCTTTAGCATGAAGGCACAGAATGCTGCTGGCACCGTGAAAGTGTTCCATTTTCCTGAGTAGCAGGACATACTGTTTGTCTGTCCTTTGGATTCAATCAGTTGGAGAGAAATGTTTGATGCAATTTAGACAAAAAGAAGAGAGGTAATGGATGAGTAACCATCACTGTTAGAAGTTTGTGTTAGCTGAATACCAGACAGTGATACCTAGTAAGCAAAAGTACTTCAGTATAGATAAGATGGAAGAAAAGTAAATTGAGGGACTGAAAAATACAAGAATAAGGTCAGTTTTCTAGGTGAGAAAACTAGAAGATGAGACACCTCTGGTGAATACTGTATAATTTTAGAGGGTATATTTTTGCAGATATTTCTGCTTGACTTTGTACCTTCATGAGCTGCAGAATTCATGCTGGCTACAGGGTTAATAGAACAAAAAACTGATCCTGCTTCAGAGAGCATGCAGTTAAGAGTAAGGTAATCAAAGATTTGAATACTATCAGGATACACCCCACCACATCAGGAGGCAGAGAGATTATTGATCTGCTGGGTAAGCAGCAATCACATCTCATCTGTCGCTTAGTCATTATTGAGTCTCTAGTCATCATAGTAAAATAAAGATTTAATATGGGACTATGTCTGGGCATATTTTCACAAAAACTAACTGAACTTTGTTCAGCTCCACTTTGCAGGACTATAGTTTTTGTCTAGACAGAGAATATTTCTTAAGATACATGGATGGGAGCGCTCCTAACACTTTTTTCTCTAAACCAAATAAAATATAAGTACATTTTAAGGACAACTCATATTCTTGAAGCATACAGAGAAAAATGCCCCCTCCAATTGGCACAAGACAACACTTTCATAAAATTAGGCTGTTGCCATAACCTTCTGTTACTATTTCTTCTATCCCTTGTGCAAGTCCTTGTGTTACTACATGGTGAGCCTCAAAAACTGACCCAAACTAAAAATAATATGGCAAGACAAAAGCAGAGGATTTCAGCTCCATAAGTTCTCCAATCAGTCCCTTGTGTCTGTACAAACAGGGTTGTACCAACAGAGGGAAAGAGGTTCAAAAATTAGAGTTATCACCTCTTAGGGGCAGTGCTAACTTTTTCTAGCTGAAGGTGTGCCTGGAATTGTGCTAGTAGAAAAGTTGTCCCCAGAAATAAGAAAAAAAATGATAACAGTGCATTGCACCCTACGAAGGATGGTATTGATCTTGAGCTTATTGAGTATTTGCAACTTCTATAAAATCCTTGGCGCGCTAGCACCAGTAACTGATTAGGTATTTTTAAGAGATCCTGAAGAATTTAATGCTTTTTGTTATATTGTGTCTGTTTCTATTAAAATATATACTGAATACTGTGCATAATTATGTTCATAAGAGAACAGTAGTGGGAAAGCAGCTGAGATTTAATTAATTTTATGGAGAGATAACAATTTTTAGTTGACAGCAAAGTTAAGAAAGATGTGCTTGACTGGAAAAATCTAAGACCAGGAATGCAGTTTTGTCCTTGTGCTGGTGGCAAAGAGTAGCATGCTGTTCTACAGAGATTTGGGAATTATTCTGTTCCACCCAGGCTCACAGGCCTAAAAGAGCAACAACCACAGTGTCCATGGGCAGCATGAACAAACTTTCTGTGCTCCTTGCATTTGCTTCTGCTGCTGAAGGGGAACCTTTATCTGGGCCTTTTCTCTCTTTCTGGTCCCTGTGCTGAAGGGACTCTGTGTACCCCAAAATTCAGGCACAGCTTTAGAGTTCTTTGTGCCTTGGAGTCAAATGGCCCTGTTATGCTCAGTCACCAAAGATGTGCCCAGTGAGAGGAAAAGAGTTATCACCTGTGGGACCTCCTGCCTTTGCTGGGGAACCAAAGCCAGGCACCTCCTGCATCTGAGTGCCCAGGGAAGGTACACTGGCACCCTTGTGCACCGCCAGTGTGAGATACCAGCATCCAGCACAGGCACCACAATCACAGCCAGACCACAGGGCCTGCACAGGTCTTCTAAGCTGAATTTGAGAGTACATTGTATTTCATCTGTTTGTGCTCGGAGAATAGAGCATCCAAATTCTTCAGTTGCATGGCAGCGTTAAGGTTTGTCCACTGCTCCCCACCGTGCCCTTTCCAAAGTGTGAATCCAAACCAAGGCTGTAGTAGTCTTGGCAATTTCTCCCATTCTTCCCTTTCTCTTCCTACTCCCCTCCCAGCTGACACAGAGTGACTATAGGGGGCAATACAACCTCACCATACACATACAGCCTCTGTACATCGGTAATATGCCACGTTAATAGGAGGAAACATTTAAGAATCAGTTTTTACTTCTTGCTTTTGAATAATTTGTGTCATGATAGAGGTAAACTATATTGTTACCTGGCCTTCACAAAATGGGAGGTTTTAACTTCAGATAAGCTTTTACCGTTTTGATGGTTTTTGTTTGTAAGTAAAAGTTAATAAATAGTGATTTTATTTCATATTACTAATTCAAATTAAAATCTAAAATAAAACGAGCCATAAAAAGCAAACTAAGGTAATCTTGAAATTCATTTGACATTGATCTAAGCAGAACTGTTCCAAGTCTGTATGTATCTCATATTCATGTAATTCAATCTATTTGCCTGTCAATATTTCTGCTGCAATATCAGCTTCTTTCTCACTTAATGCAGATTTCCAGAAGTTAGTCCAGTTTACAGGGCTTAAATGATACTCTTATATTTTCTGGTATTTTTGTGAAAAAAACTGTTTACATATTAAAATTCCTGAATGAAAATCGAATTGTCATAACAAAAAAAGTTACATATATTAATTTGGTCCCATTTTTCCTACATTGATTGATGTGCAGTTCACAGTAAGCAGGCAAAGAATGGTAGAAAAGATAATTTCCAGCTCTTTTTCTTCAATGGTGTAAAATTGTGTACCTTAGCTTTTCTTACTCAACCTTCCTGCTTTCTGTAAAGGAATACTTAGAAGATGCAGAGCTGAACTTCTGTTAACATGATTAGAAAAGCTGTTGTTACAGACTATTTTCTATTATTTTAATTTTGTGTCATTATAATTTTTGACAGTTACTGTTTACCAGAGTTTCCCTGAAGCAAAAATGATTTAATGTTCAACACACACATTAAAATGTGTTCTATTTTCATATGTTAAAGCTGATAGAATTATAATTTAAGCAGAAATCTGTGCTTAACAGTGCAGCACATAGAATCTCTGAACACAGATGAAACTGAAACTTCTATCTGAAGGGAAAACAAAGGCAGCAGTAATGTGCCTTAATAATTACAGTTAGAGCGATGTGATATTTTTGTACTGAAATTCAAACCCAGGTGAAGATAATGGACTTTGGGTTTTGTTGTAGAAGCGAGGCACAGTTTGAAGCCTGGGCTTTCATACTTGGTGACTTTATATTGGCTTTATATTGGCTCATAACCAAACCCATAATTTTCACTAAAAGTTCCTTTTCAATTTTCTCATCCATTCAAACTCAGATCTGACTGCTAGGGACAGTAAGTCTCAAATTCTAGAGGAAAATCCACTGACTTCACTGAATGCTGAAAATTCTTAGTTTCTAATCCTCTAATGTGAGCACTTCAGGTTTACTCAATAGCTTACTGACCTTTACTTAGCCATGTACACATTTCAGTGAGAATTTTCAATACTTTTTCGCTAAAAATCGTGTTCAACAATATTTCCTGATCATTAAGACCTGTGTACCTAAAGCATAGACCAAGAACATCTCCTACAAGACCAGAATACAAATCTATACCTTTTCACAACTTCTTTCTTTCTGTCATTTCTCAGATTTATATGCAATCCAGTTTTCATAACTCCTGGTATTGGATATTGCTGGTGAGTGTGACCAGTTATTATGTATGGTGGTGTTTGGATTTGATTCTTCCTTTCCACTCTTTGTCCAAGAAGAATGCTGAAAGCTAAGCTAGAAAATAATCCATTGAGATTTATGGTCCATGTCTGTCCACAAAAATAAAACCCCAAAGGCCCCCAAAACTGCAAAACTGATTTTATGACTTTGAAGGAAGAAGTGAATAGATGTTCATCTGAGTACTTGTAGGTGGAAAATTGTTAAAGCCAACAAAAAATATCAAACTAAATCTGCATTTACGTACTCACACTGGAAAAAGAGTTCAATAGTTATACAGAATATATTAAAGCTAAATATATTAGAGGCAGAGCAGCACTAGCAAAATTTGTAGCCTTTTCCAAGGGAAGTGCTGAGTAATTTGGTAGACTCATGTAAAAAGAGAAAATGATTAATGTAGATAGCAGAATATACATCAGAATAGAAGAGACACTTGCAGGAAGATGTGATATTGATCAGTGATGGCTGGAAAATTTCTGATATGGTGTCTGTTGTTAAAACAGGACCAAAAAGACATCCTGGAAATTAAGATCATTGAACTCCACCTTGCTTCTGGGGAAACTGATTGAGACTAATTAAGGATAGAATAGTTCAGCTTATGGATAAGCATAACCTAATAGGGTCAAACCTGCTCAACATTGGTAAGGGGAAAGCATACTTCTCTAACCTGCTAAAGTGCCTTGGGAAAGTTAATAAATTAGAAGATAAGGATGACCCAGTGAACATAATTTATTTGGATTTTAAAAAAAATCCTGATATGATCCTTCATGAAAGACTCTTAAGGGAAAAATATAACTGAGGTAAGGGGCATAATCTCTCAGTGGAATAAAAACTGAGTAAATGATGGAGAAAAACTTGCACTGAAAGTCTTCTTCTATAAGTGTAAAGAGGTTAATAGTAGGATGCTCTAAGGGTTCAGCGTTACTTAATATTTTTTTTAATGATTTGGAAATTTTATCTTCTAAAACTGGCATTAACGTTAGCTAGTCAAGTCAAGAATACTGTGAGGGTAGGAGAGATTGGTGAGATTGACACACATATATTTTACCTTGGATAAGTATAAATTTTGGTACTCATTTTATGGGTTATTTTCAGTTCCAGCACCATATTTTACATCATTACATTCTACTGAGAATAATTTATCTAGTCTCTGAGTAGGGATACAATAGATATCCCTGCAGCAGCCATGTGGAATGATTTGCTCTCTCTAGGTATAGGAGTAGACAGAGTTACACAAGAATGAGGAATTCCCATCTGTCAGGTCACTGGACCTTTTCCTCAGGGCAATCCAGCTGCATGACCAGAATAAGAACTGTGTTTATCATAAAAGATAAAAATCCTCCTTCATAAATACTTAAAAGTAAATCCCATTCTTGTTAGATCTTGCTGGAGTGTCTGTGTTTTAGAGGCAGTCTTAATTACGGCACTGACACTGCTGCCCACTGTCACCTGCAGCCCAGAAGTTGTAACCCACCACTGGTGCTCTTTGGGAGCTCTCACCTGTTCCTTCCCAGTCCTCTCAATCCTGTCTCTTCTTCATGAAGGGTCTGTAGGAACAACATTCAGTCCTGCATCTCCTTCTGGCATGGACATCTCTGCTGGCTGTCACCTGCTTCTGAAGATAATGAGGAACCCTTGGCTGATCGGGTTAACTCATAAGTGACTGAGCAAATTGGCTCTGGGGGTTGGGGTTTGAGTTTGGTCAGGGTTGTATCATTTGCTTTACTTTCTTCCCCACTGTCTTTTCTACACTGCATTGAATTGTGACTCTGTAAGATTCTTTAAAGCACAACCCACTAAAGCACTAAAGTAGCACATGGGAAGACTATGACCTTATATTAAGTATATTATATGTGAGATACTCACTTCATGGTGCACTGCAGATTTCACATTCACTCTTTCTAAAGTGAAGTCCATTAATTTTTTTTAAAAATAATGAGAGTTAACAGATGATATCTCCTTCAAAACTGAAATGGGTTCATCTAGTTTTAGAATAAGCAAAATGAAAAGATTTTGTGTTGCTTTCTATGATGCTTATTAAAAAAAAATCCATTTTACCATTTTTACTGAGCCAAAAAGGCAATCTTTATAAATGCAACATTTTGGACTGTGAGTAAACACAGTGAAGAAAAAAGATTATTTCTTGGCAAAAGAAATGTGTGGAAATCACAACACTAAAAATAGCATTTATCTTGATCAATAACTCATGCTTTTAAATTTTTTTCTGAAAAATATTAATAGAGTTCTTTAAATAAAAAGAACCAATGCTTTTTTTCCCTCTTTTGTTGTTGAAGCCCTGTTTGTATTTACATCCAGTCATTTAATGCCCATTAAAGAAGTAATGCTATGTTAATGTAAGGGAAAAAAATCAATGCTACTCAGATCAGTAGCTGTGGGGAAACAGTGCAGCAGCTGGTTTGCAAACAGCAAGCCCACATAGATCAATGAAATTACAAGCTAAATCTGCTGATGCTCACAAACTGCTTCAGCATTGTGATGTCTAACCTTTCTCAAGTTCAAGATCTCTGGCAAGCCAGCAATAGCTAAATGAAGAAAAAAAAAAAGAAAAAAAAGGAAAAAAAAAAGCAAGCATAGAAGAAACAAAGAAAGGACATAATGGGCTGGTGGAGAATTTTAGCATGATATATAATATTCCACTTTTGAAGTTATCAGTGTAACTGCAGGTTTGTAACAGATATAAAAGCCACTGTAATCTCCCAGTGAGCAAAGCTGCCATCTACACACTCTGGAGATTTTCTTCCTTAAGAATGTTCAAATCTGTCACATATTACCTTGAACTGTAACACTGGAGGGCTAGAGAGCACTTCAGTAATGTGGTTGTTAATGTGAATTCTAGAAAATAATTTATCAATGAACAAAAGTACAACTTCTGTCATGTGCCTATGTCTTTTATTTTACGATATGCTTGTAGCTCTTGAAATGGTTTGAATTTTGTTAACTTGTAAATTAAACATGCAGAATATTTGACTTGTTGAATGCAAGATTCATTTGCATATTTTATGCTATTTGTATGGTAAGGGAAGAAGCCCCTTTTACCCCAAGGAAAACAACAGTGGGCTTTATCAGTATCATGTGAATAACATGCCTGTCAAGTGATTATTTTCAGGGCAGTCCTCACCCCATTTGTGCCACTTTTTTAAACACAGAAGCATTTTTCAGGCATTAATCAGCGAGAAGATAGGGGGAACCAATCTCTGAAGGTTGCTATAAAATGGAACACATTTTATAAAGGGAAATAGGTTCATTCCAAGAGCCGAATAAAAGACATCTTGCATTTCCTTCAAATATTGACAGATGTATTTTGTGGGGAACAAAATGTGTACTTGGCAAATATATAATTCTTATTGTCTACTGATGTCCTGTTGCTTTACAAATATTAATTAAATGTCACAGTTTGATTCTGTTCTATTGTATCTGTTTTGTAGGTCGTAAATAAAAAAATATCTAGAGGTTGGAAATTTCTTTTTGGTCTTCCAGCCAGGGAGTAGCAAAACAGAAAATGGAAATCTTTTTACCTGTCTTCTGTTATTATAGGCTTGCATTATTTTACACACCAAGCACATTCAAGAATCAAATCAACAGTGAGGTGAAGTGTGATTACTTCTTGTACTGTCAATTGTTTCTGCTGAAATGACCATTTTTGGATTTGGCTTAAAAGTTGCTTTTCTTGTCTACCTTTCTCAGATACTTCATAGTAAAAAAAATGAAGTAATATTTAAATTTTGAAATGTCACACATCTGTTTCTCTTTTTCTTATAGATATAGATACAGCCATTTTCCTTCCATTATTGATCATTATGTCAATTCATTACTTTATGGTGCTGCTCAGCAGTGCTGATGGCCAGATACTTCCTGCTGGATGTGTAGGGAAGACTGATTGTGACAATAGTTACTAACAAGCTAAAAACTGACTATATACACTAACACTGCTGGTGCTGTGCAGGCACTGGTGGAAATCTCTCCTTCTACTCCACATATTGGTTAGGAATGAGAGAGATGCCCAGCAGAGGAGTTTTTTCTTCCAAGCCTGATCAAAGACCCACGGTGATTGTAAGGAAACACCAGCATTTCCTCACAGGTCATAGATCATCAGCACCTAGGTGTGCTCACATACAGGATAGGACTTCTGAAAGCTTTGTCTTCAGACTTTATTCAGGCCTCTTTATTTGGAGCTTATTGAGAAAACTCTTGTGAAACTGCTGAGATAAAGAGAAGGGTCCTGTTGATGACAGCATGACCAGCATTTCTGCAGAATTCTTTTTCTTTCAATGCAAAATATGAATTTGTGATGAAGACTTTGTGGTCATCATAAGAAAATGAACAAGCTTCTGTAAATCTTGAACATCATAAAGAGTGCATCATTGCAGTGGAGAAACAAAAGGATAATTGTGGGGGGTGCAATTGCATTGTTCAGAGTTTTTTATTATAACAAAAACATCACCATGCTTGGAGAACCCCAGCAATAATTCCTCTTGACTGCAATAAGTACTTTTGAGGAAGAGAAAGCTGATGAGCTGCTGGCTTCCCTGCTGCTAAATTCATCTAACAACCCACTCAGGGTGTTTTCTGCTTTAAAGACCAATAGGAAGTTTATTAAATGGTTGGATGCTCTTCTTTTCAGTATAGCTCAGATCCTGAAACTTTTCTCTTGGTCTGAAAAGTTGGATGCAGTTTGGTTACTGGGCAGCATCAGTTGTGAACATTATTCATTTATCCTATCATGCTGGCCACAGAGTTACATGCAATTTTACAGAAATTTGTGATTGTGGATCTCCCCAATCACCCTGAATGTAAAAGACCTGTGGGGTCTGGTGTTTGGCCATATTCCTACATCTGCACAATGTGATGAGACTTCATCTCTGCAAGGATAGAAATCAAAATCCTGAAATTAGCATCCTGAAGTATCTCAAAACTATGAATGTGAGCTCAGGCCACACCTGAATTTTGAAGCTTATGCTTCCATCTTGGTGATAATTTCTGATGATGATCAAAATGAGAAGAAAGAAATTTAAATCTATTTTTTTAAAAAAGAGAGCATCTCCTTTGAAAAATAGGAATATAGTTGAGCAATCTTTTCCTCAGATCTCTGTTATTGTCTGCAATGTGTATGTACTGAATTGAATCTGGATGAATAAGTGCTATGACAAAAAACAGCTATACTTTTATTGTATCAGAACATTGCTGGAAAGTACAAGCAGAAACCATGAAAAATATTGTTTTGATGAGACAGCTAGGCCTCTAACCTCACAGAGGATATACCCTGGGTGCTCATTTGGAAAGAACAAAATGTTTCGCACCCACTCAGTCATTGCACAGAAAAAATACTTCTTGAGAAATATATTGGTAAAAAATTCATACAGCTTCAATGGAATTACGTATTGAGGAATTAATTGTATTTGTATATGCACTGCAAGATTTTATTTTAGTCAAATACCAGTTTTACTGATAATTTTTGGCTTAAATCCACCCAGAATAGCATCATTCAAGAGACAAGAAAAGCTGCACCAGCTTTTAGAATCTAAGGATCATTTTTTCCTCAACTCTAGAGAACATGTTTCTGCCATTGGTGTATGCCACATGTGCGCAGCTTCTGCAAGGCTCTTCTCATGCTGTTCTGGTTTCGCATCATATTGTGACCCAGCATGGCCAGAACACCTCACAAGCCTCTTCTTTTCAAGTGTTGGCAGATTGCTGAGGGGAGAGGATGGCCTTGCACTTGACATGCAACTGAGAAAAATTTTCCAACTCTTCTCATTCAAAAGCTACTTCAAAAATTTGGCACATCCGTTATATGCCATGAGATGGTCTGTGTCCCCTAATGTGCATCTCTTTCTGATTTACTTCACTGCTGGCAAAAAGCACTTAGAAGACTTTTATTTTCACCAGAACTTAAGGTCTGTGATGGCAGATCCTGGGCACTTTGCACTGGTTTTGGCTGGATAGTGTCCATTTTCTTCACAGCAGCTAGTATGGGCTGTTTTGGGTTTTGGATTTGTGCTGAAAACAGTGTTGTTGGTGCAGGGATGTTTTCATTACTGCTGACCAGTGCTTGCATAGAGTCAAGGTATTTTCTGCTTCTCACCCCAGTCCAACAGGGGTAGAGGGTCACAAAGAGCTGGGAGGGGACACAGCTGGGACAGTTGACCCCACTGACCAAAGAGACATTCCACTCCCTAAGGCATCATGCTCAGCATATAAAGCTGAGGGAAGAAGAAGGAAGGGATGGACATTGAGAGTGATGGTGTTTGTCATCCCAAGTCACTACTAAGTGTAGTGGAGCCCTGATTTCCTGGGAATTGTTGAACACTTGCCTGCCCATGGGAAGCAATGGACAAATTCCTTTTTTGTACTGCTTGTATGCATGGCTTGTGTGCAGAACAGTTTATCCATCAAACTGTTTTCAGCTCAAAACAAGGCTTTTCTTACTTCTATTCTTCTGATCTTCTGATTGTCTCCCCCTCCCTGCTGCAGTGGGAGTGAGTGAGCGGCTGTGTGGGACTTAGTTGACAGGTGCAGTTAGACCACAGCACACCTTCTTTTCCAGAGCAGGATTTTCTACTTACAAAGAGCTGGGTTTACATTTTGTCTCTTTGTCAGTATTCTGCACTTAAAGGCATTGGTTTCTGCTCTTGCACTGGCTCAGTAATCTTGAGTCCACAGTGAATGGGAAAAACAGAAAAACTACAGAAAGGAACAAAGCTGTAGATTTGCTCTGCAGCAAAGGTAATTTGCAGTAAGGGAAACTCATATATAAATACACAGGGGTATAAAAACATTGCCTATACCACATTGACAACAACTGAAAAATAGCATAAGAGCATAAGAGATGTGATGAGTTAAATATATGTTGTGTATTTATAATACTAGGACTCCTTTCTCTGTGTCTGTCTCTGTCTGTCTAGCTGTGCACATCCTGTTTCCCTGAAACTGGAAATTAATGTGTTGGATGGACTGTCTTTGACATTCATTTTCATAATTTCTATGCTTAACAATCCAAACTAACTTTCTAATAATGAAGTTCATGTTAGAAGGAGACAGTGGACTTCCATACATTAGACAACCTACTTTGTGTGCAAGACTAATATTGCTTTACTTTGTTTGTTATAGCACCACTGCTAAATCTGCACTGGTTAGTGGCCTTGTCATCATTGCCATCACAAATTTCAGCTCAGTACAAATTCCATTACAAATTTTAGGGCTTAAAAAACAACTGTTGCTTTTAATCAGTGGTGCTGCTTGATACATGCTTAGCCAGCAAGGAAATAATTTTGCAAATTTTGTGTTTAGGTTGTTTTAGCCATTTAGCTCTTTGATTGTAGATGCCTCAAAAATACAAAACAATGTGGGAAAATGGGAAACAAATGAGGGTTTTTTTGCAAAGCTTGGTTCTGAAAGTGGTTTAATTGTTCTTCAGCCTGCCAGCTCATGTGCAGTTGATGTGTTTTATCCTATTAAAAGGCAGTTACTTTAGAGCAAAAATAGATACTCTAGATTGGAGGCTTTGGGTGTCTCAGCAATGACAATCTCACTGACAACTGTTTCCCCATTGCTAAGATGTCCCTGCATACCTGATGAGGACCAGACCTGGACCTTTTCCAATGCCAAATCTGTCCAGCTTTCTTAATTTCAAACATGTGAATGTTGGCCTTAATACTCAACTTAGCGAAGGACATCCCTGAGCATCTGCTTCCTCTAGAAAATATTCAGCACTGGTTTTTTTCCTCTAACTTTGCCTTAACCTTCAAAAATAGTGACAGACTCCCATCCCTAAGCCAACAGATAGAAGACGTTCACCTTTATTTTACCCTCATCACTAACTCCTCTTCCTCGCGGATGCTTTCATGGGATAATGTTGCCATTATTTCTGCTCAAGGTACATTACAAGCTGTTGCCTTGCTGCTGGCATCTTATTTGGGCTTCAGGATGGCAAAGGTTGTCATGTGGGGCAGCTGGCCAAGTCAGTGCTCCAGGCAAGAAGCCAAGGCTGTCTTCTTTCTAATGTTCCCACTTTCTTTCATCCCTGGAAGATCCCTCTCTTCCTCTCAAACTGATACAGAAAGACTATTAGAGAATTAATCATACCTCAGGTGTCTTGGGGAATATTCTTGATTTTCCTGTCACTAATGTGTGAAAATCTGACACTGGAATTATGCCATATGTCAACCTGTGGCGATATCAGGGAAATATTGACAGCATTTCATTAATGAAATGTTGAGCTTGAATGACCTGTAGGCTGAAAATTGAGGCTACATAAATTTAAAATAGTCTCTCAGCTATCATTTGATCTAGGGTTCCTGCATGAACAAAAGTGTTGTCCCCATGGCCACCAGAAAAAAGTATTATTGCAATAAAATAAGAAAATCTTGCCCAAAGACTAAAACTGAAAAACCTCTCACATTGCTATGATAGAAGGACTTTTAAATTTTATAGTGGCTTTTTCTTTTCTTTTGTAGCCCCGTGATAGTGTTCCCAATAGGATCTGCCTAAATAAACTGAGTGTATGGGTGCATGCCACTGAATTTAAGCTCTTCATTGTGAATTTCTCCATTGATTATGTCATGTGTGTCTTTACACTAAATTCATGGCAGAGTAACCATTATAATCTCAAAATTATTATTACAAAAGAATTGGTTTTCAAAGGCTGTTACTGACAAATTTTACCTGTGTGTCTTCAAAATGTGAGGAAAAGAAGGCATGAAAAGCCAGAATAAGAAGTGCAAATTAAGCAACACAGCAGAAATATTAATTAAAAGAGGTTAATTGGGTTGGGGCAGGGTGGTGGGAAATGCTCTAATCCTCTGCATTACCATGTGGTGTTTTTGTACTTGATCATTGTTGAGGCCAGGAAAAGAAGGGATTGAAAATTGCAGCATGGAGGAGGAAAGAAATGTAATCAACATTTTCATTTCTTATTATTTTGCACAGTCCAATGGGAGGGAGAGAGCTTGGGTAGCCTGCTATAAAAAGAGGAGAGTGTACATAGCACTGGGATCTCCCCAGAGAATGCCAGTCCTGTCTTGTGCAGTAAATTCTTGTGACCAGCCCCACAGGGTAGCTGGAATTGTGAAATAATTAGCATAGCTAGCCCTCAACAGTTAAATAATTTTAGAGATGTTCTTTCTTATTTTTGACCTTTCCTTTGAAATTAATTTCCCTTATTTGCAATTTTTAAGCGTTTTTACCCTGTCTTTGTAAAACAAAGTAAACCCAACCTTTTATTCTCCAATCCTTTTTATTAGTGACCTGATAAATATGACATTTTCCCTAAGGATCAAAAAATAATACTTGAGTGTGCATGATTATTTGTAGACTTCTGTCTCCCAAACAATTTGTGAGTTTGCAGTAACCTACTGTGTCATTTTCCCCCTAAACTACAAAATCCTCAATGTTGAAAGAAAACATTTGGTTCAAGAGTTTTCAAAAACTGCCTCTCTGCAAATAATAGCTAACTACATGTAGACAGTATGAAACACATGACAATAATCTATTGCTGAGATTCAAATCTGAATTAAGACAAGCTTAATTCAAAATTGTATGAAAAAATCCATGTAAAATTTTCAGAAACATAACGATTTGTAGGCAAATATAAGAAATAATGAACCCTCTCAGAAGTCATCCTCTTTTCCTTCAAAAGTATTTTAGTGTTTTCACTTAAATCAATGTTTATGGATCCATAAGACCAACTTTTTAAGTGTAAAAAGTGTTAATATCCTTCATTTCCTTACTTGCAAATTTCTGTTTGAATTTTTAAAATAAAAAGGCCAGAATGGAGGTGGTGGATCTGAACAACCTGGTCTAGTTGAAGGTGTCCCTGCTCACAGATGGGGTGTTGGAAGTTGATGATCTTCAAGGTATCCTTACAACCCAAACCATTCTACAGTTCCATGATTCCACAAAGTTTCTCTGTCAGCTATTAGTATTGCTGGCACATGGCTTTGTTTCAGTTTTTAAAGGTCCCTGGATGACAGCTGGGATGTTCACAGTCTGGACAGTAGGACATTTGCAATTGTGGCTGGAAAGCTAGCAGGGAGAGATTTTATGCAGTTTTTTTCTTGGCAGCCAGTTGTGGGCTTTGTTTGGGTTTTGTTGTTATTGTTGTTTGGGAGTTTTTTGTAGGGAGGGTTGTTTTGTTTGATTTTGGTGAAAGTGGGGCTGTAAAATGATACTTCACTGCCGAGATAATTGCCGTGGATGAATAAAATGTTGGTAATCAGTTCCCCAATACTTAGAAAAGCAAAGTCCCAAACTAAACAGCCACATTAGGAGTAACAATCTAACAGGAACATAACTCACAGCCACTCACAAGAGCTGCCCTGCTATGTCTCAAGATATATGTATATATGAAATTAAGCAGAGAGTGACAACTTAACTTGGATTTTGTTTTCCCTTTCCTCTGTCAAATTTGTTAAGTTTCTCTTAACCCTCCAATGATGCCAACTGGTGTTTTGTCAGCTACAGATTTTGGAGAATGTCATCACATTCTCAAGGATTTTGATTGCCATGGATAAGTGTATTTCTTTGATTTTTCTGGGAAATTATATATTAATAAGCAGGGTATTTTATTTACTTTTTTATGCATATTTAATTTTGTAGCCTATTCATACCTTTAAATTTTGACAGAAAAAGTATAGCAGAGTGTGGGGCCCCCTTAAAGACTGTCAAACTTCTGCCAAACTTTAAAGGTCAAAATCAGCAGTGACACCTACAGTTCAAATGTAATTAGTTGGAGATTTACTGGGATTTTATGGCAATCTCCCAGTAGCTTAGGAGTGACATGATATCCAACCTTATGGGATCCCAGGAGAAGCATAGGTGGATGTGAGGATAAACAATAAAATATACTAGCTAACATGCTGCACCTTTTAGCAAGTCATCAGTCTCCTGCACTGTGCAAGGAACAAGAGAGCATTCAGTATTTTATTTAAAATAAATAACCTGCCAGTCTCTGACATGGCCATCTAGTACGAAGTTGATGTATTTATTTAAAGCTTAGCTCATTCTGTATGTTCTTGGATCATTAAACTGAAGGACTTGTACAGTCGTGATTTTTAATGAAGCATGTTTGAATAATTATGCTAATTTGCAAAGCACTAGAATCAAATCAAGTGATCAAAGTTTTCATGATTACTATCGTGTTTTTGTAACTTCCCCCATCACTGATTTCTGGATAGACTCTAACCCTGGCTGCTTTTTTAAATTTTTTTTTCTTTTGTCATTTATTTAGAAATTGCCACTAATCAATGTAGAAAGTTTAAAAAAATCAAGAAACAATTTTTGTGTTATGTCTCCATAGTGGACTTTGTATGAGTTTGGAAGTAATATAGCTCCAACAGACACCAGCCTAAATACAGTCTACAATCAATACTGTATTCTGCCTTGACAGAAAGCTGAATTTTTATCTGTTAAACGTGTGAGCTTGGGGCAGCTCTGTGTCTGAAGTGGTTTAAATCTGAAATGTGATGTGCTGCAAAGAAAGTTGATTGACATCTTTGTTTATTGAAAAGTATTACATGAACAACAAAACACGGCCAGATACAGAACACTCCATTGCAAAGTGCAGCTGTGTTATTTTTCAATCCTATGTGTTCTGCCCCTTTGATGCCTGTCTGATATAATAAAACTGCAAGGAGCTTCTTTGATTCAATAGTAAAAAATTTGGACAAGTGTGAGATATGGAGATATATTGGTTACTGGGGTTTGGTGAATATCTTTCCAAAAAAAAAAAAGGGAGTTTAAGGTTTAATGCATCTGAAACTTTAAATAAATTAGTATACATTTAATAAGCAAATTGTCTGAGTCTGCTTGAAATATTTTTAAGTATGCATTGTAAGAGGGAGAAAAGAACAATGATGACTAATCTTAAAGCATTAAATATGCAGAATACAGAATTAAGTTACATTTAAATTTCATGTTAGAATAATTATGCTGTTCATTGACATTTTCCCATGTTTTATTAAATCTTTATTATGTCAAGGTAAATAGAGGTTAATTCTGCTGTTATCTCTTCCAGTAAAGTATTATCTTTAATCTTGCATTAATAAAACAGTAGTAAGTTGCACAATGTGGATAATCACCATGGACTAATTTAGACCATTCTAAAACCTTGCCTTTGCAGTACAGTGTAGTTTAAAATAGATGTTACCAGAAAGCATGGAACATAATTTAACTTACAGAAAAAATATGGTTTTCTCCAGGAAATTTATAGCTACATTTCCTTAATATATTGACTTATTGGCAATGTACACTGCAAACTTCCAGCTCTGCTCTTCCTTTCTAGTGTTACTTTAGTTACTGCAAGCTCCTTTGACTTGCCTCTGACACAGCAAAAACTGTTAAGCAGAGGTCTTTGTCTTTAGCACTTTTCTGTAGAGTCCTCACTTTGAGCATTTTTCTGTGGTAAGCATAGAATGCAAAATCTGATGTCTTTGGTTCCTGTGCACCTTTCTTCAGTCCTAGATACCTAAAGGGGTTTACCAAACTGCACTGCACTGTAGTGAGGGCAAGACACTCACTGCAGCATTGCTTATGTGTTCCTGCACGCAGCTCCTGACCCACAAACCTCAGCTGGCTCATCATTCACCCCTAGGCAGAGCTCCAGGCATCTCTGCTGCTTTCTCATGCAGGCAAACTCTTCCTGCTTTCCATCCTAGCCCATCCTTCCTGCTTTCCATCCTAGCCCATCTCTCCTGAAGGTCTGGTGCAGCACCTATTGCAGCACTGCAGTTGTGGAATCTATCCCACAACATCCATGTGATCCCAGTAAATTCCTAGCCCTTCAATTGCATGCACACCTCAAATTTCTTCTCTTTGTTCCTCATGCTGTGGGCTAATGCATGTTTAGATGCACTTTACAAAACTTCTTAGAAAGCCCTATCCCTTAGAAAAACAAGATTTTGCAATTCAGAGTCTCTTTTTGTGAGGAGTTTATTCAACTTAAAGGCATAATACACCTCTTATTGCACTTAAGCTTACATGCTGTGGTGGTTTTGTGGTTTATTTATACTACTATAATTTTATTTGCTATTCTTAGCTTTAATTTTTGTTTTCATCAAACTACAAAATTCCCCATTGAGTTTCGTCAGGTTTGCATAACAAATCAATCCTCACATCCTTCCTGCATGCCACATTTTCATTTTACCAGCTTCTGTGCAAAGCCCTCCTCAGACCCACAAGTAAGTAGATGGTCAGTTACATTTTCTCATGAACTCTATTTCATTATCTGGAGTGTCCATAAAGTTATTATTTTAAAAGCATGAATGTCAATAGATCTGTAAAAGGCATTTACCAAGCAGCTTCAGTGCTGATAGGAAAGAAAGAACTCATTTTGAAAGAGCACTTGAGATCCATGCAGAGAGTGGGATAATTCTGTAGTTGCATGCTAGTACAGCAATATGATCAGAGCACTAGAAGATATTTGCTGCTGCATGCAGAACTAGTTTTCAAGACTTTCTTCCAGTGTGTCTTTTCAAGATAAAACTCAGACGCACCAGAGTGTCTAACCAAATTACTCAACTAAGCATTTAGAGAAGTCCAGAGGATCAAATTACAAATCAAATAGGTTTTGGGGTATTTTTAATAGTATTTCAGTGACATTTTTTTCAGCCCTACCTGTCTACTATGAGTCATTATAGGGTAGGAATATGAAGTCTTATATTCAATGTGGAAATTCTTTGCAATAACAATGAAAGTATGTGAGGCTCGTTAGAACTCAGGCTTATTCACAGACTTGGAGTGCAGACATTGAATGTTGAACCTTTAAATAAAAGTAATATTTTGTTTGTCTGAAATTAACCCTTCCAATACATGAACTCCTACCATTATATTGAGCTGCATTATAGCATTTAAAGAAAAAAGAACACAGAGCTTTTTGAAAGAATCTGGTTGGAGTTTACTGTTTTTGCCGCAGCTTCTGTTTGGCATACAGGCACTGCTCACACCTGAAATTCAAATGCAAACCTCTGAGATTGGAGTCAGCTGAAAAGGAAACAAATATTTGTGTATATCTCTAAGAGGTGTTTTATATGGTCCCACCTTTTCTTTTTCCTTAACTGTGGGATGACCTGAAGCAGGATTTTTCTTTTTGGACATGTTTTGGGAAAAGAGGCATTTCCCTTAGTGTTTTACAAGCTCTGGTGCCAGGGAGGTGGTACACAGAGTCTCAGTACGTACTGAAAGCCCTCTTTAAAGTGGAAATATTCAAAGCGTGCAGGAGTCTCTAAGCGTCTGTTCCAGGGACACATTAATGCATTTGAAAGGATATTAAAGCTTAGCACAGAGAAAAAAAAAGTCCTAGTGGCAAGATGTAAAACTGCTTAACAGAATTACATCCAGAACTTTGTGTATTTGATCTGAAAAAAAATAAATCATCTTACAGTTGCTCACATTAAAGCTGCATGTCGGTTTGGGAGCTTTTAGGATCTTGGACAGGTTTCATTTCTCTGGTTCACGTAAGCTCTCTGTGTATTTGTGCAACTGCTGAACCTGAGAGCATGATTTCTGGTGACCCCATGCACTGTTGAGGATTTGCCTAATGTGCAAATTTAAGACAATCATTATGTATAGTAAAAAATTATTATCCACCTTTACCCCAGTACTCAGTTGCTAATAGCGGTCATGGCTTGATTCAGAATCCTTCTCAGTTTAATGCTTCCAATTAACTTGCATGGTTTTGTGGCTGACTTGATGGCCCAGATAAAGCCTGGGCTCTTCTGAGAGAGATACCAAGCTTCATTTCTGGACTATGGGATAAGGAAAGCCTTGAGCCATGGCTCAGCTCTAACTACTGGTGGATTAGGAATGTCATTCAGACTTGAGTAACTCTAGACTCTTTATAGGAGTCAGATTAAGATATAGAAAAGTGGAACACTGAGGGAGAATTAAGGCATCTTGTGACAAAAGCAGTAGCTTGAGACTTGCTCTGGGTCCAAGTGGTTGGTCTGCAAGGAGATGAAGGAAAGCCCTGGAGGAGGGAAGGTAAAGGCCATGAGTAGCATGTCCCTCTGTTGGCCACTGGTCCTTTGATGACAGAGGCAGACATGATGTTAAAACCTATCCTCTGAGTTAAAGTTGGCTGTGGTGTGAAAATGTAAAAAAAGAAAATAAATTATGACAACCAGAACCTCATACAAAGAATATGCAAAGCAAAGTTCTGTCTTTGGCCTCGTGTTGTCCCGAGCCTCATGATTTAGAGATAACAGTGAAGACAGTGACTAGGGGACAGATGTACTAAAAAAAACCTTAGGATTTTTTTTCCTTAAGCCAAGCAAACAGAGATAGTTTGAAATGGCAATCTCTTGTACTACATGAAATAAATATTACAAATGGAAAGGAAAGAGCAAACTGATTACCCTAATATTAAGAGCATCAAGAGGAATTTATAAATATCTTTGCGTGTTCAGCACCCAGTCCTGCACAGGGCATGTTAATTCTTGTCACAGAATTTGAAATTCATTTAATCAGAACAGAGATGTTTCACACCTGCAAGTGCATCAAGTGGCTAAATTTTACAGTCATTCTCTATGATATGACCTACATATCTCATTACAACACCATGTTCACTACAGGTGCTTCCTACAAGAACATTTGCATGAATAAAAACATGATTACTCTCATATATAGTGAATGTTAAAAAGTGTGCTACATATAGATGCAATATCCATCAGGGGTCTTCATTTATTTTTATTCTTAATTTGGGTTAATATTTAATATCAATGGTTAAAGGACACTTTAACATTTCCACTTTTACACATCCCCCTTTTTTAAGGATGAGTTGATGGTATCTTATGTAAAAGCAGAATACTTTCATTAAAAAGGAAAAAAAATCTAGATAGATGAAAACCAGTTTTAAAACCTCTTTTGTTTTTGAAACCTATATCTACCTAAATGCTTTGGAGTGTTAACCATTTCTGAGTGCTTAATGCTGACTGCTCTAATGATGATTGTTCAGTACCCATACAAATGATTTGGCACCAAGTAATATCTTGTTTGTTTGTGTGAATAAAATCTGAAGGCTGCCACAACATCTAATAAAACTGTTTTCATTTTGAGAGGCATATAGACAGGAATAAAGGGCTGTTAAAACACATAGCATCCAAAAAGAAATTCGCCACAGCCAGTTATGAACATACACGTCTTTTATTCAACTCCTGATAAGTTTTTTGTGCTGTTTATAAAAGTGTGATTCAATGCCTTTTTACATATATTGTAGTATATAGGAATATTTAAAGATGAAATGTATTCTAACTGGTCTTACTGCTGATACATCTTCCTTAAAAATTTTCCAAAAAATAAGTCAGAAGAGAGTAGAGCAGATCAAAGTGTTGAGATCAGTGTATATATGCGCATCAGGACTTTAACACTTTCAAATCTTCCATGCTTCTAGTGAAGAAAACTAGTGTTCTCTCCAAGGTCACCAGTGCCATTTTTAGGGCTAATCAGCAAGGTTTTAATGAAAAACCTTTGTCCTCCTAGTGACTCAGGTTCAAGTCAATCCAACCTCTCCATGTAAGCATTATGCCAGTGATGCAAGACTCTACCCAAATAAATCTGAAGTCAGACAACAAAGTATATACGGCATTGAGGATTTTTTACACACACATGTGTGCATGAAAGTGCATCTACATTTAGATATGTGCACATATATCTATATATTCAACAAAATTATATGCTTCTTACGTGTATTAATATTTAAGATGTTCTCCCACTAAATGGAAGCAACAGCAGCTATTAGTTATTCAGCAATTGAGATTAATGCAGTGTTCTTCTACATTTGGAATAGAGAAGTATAATAATTAGATAGGTGGGAGATTCAGGAATCTCCAGAATGTAGACTAACTACTTGGTGTAGTATACAGAAATTGGATGTAATTGTACACATATATGCTTATCTATTTGTTTTCTTTCCAGAGAGGCAAAGACACTGCAGTCCCCAAAGGATTTTTTCCCTGGTATGTTCAACTATTTTTAGCATTCCTCAGCGGTGCACCAAAAAGGAGAATTATTTTATCTCTGTGGGGGCCTGTGAATTTCATGCAATGTGGGCTTCTGTGAACAGAGTTCAAAATGTATTAGAAAAAACAGGTTAATTTTTACAGTAAGAGGTTGAAATGTTGAACTGCCCTACTGTGGCAGTGTGAAGCATCCCACAGATAACGGTGGGGGATCAAACTCCTAAGAGCTACACAGAATATAATACTATTTACTGTTTTAATTGTAGGCAAGAACTCTATTCCTTTTCTGGAATTTGTAATTCCCTTTAAAGAAGAAATAGGTTAAAACCTCAAAATCTGCTTAACATATTTAATATCCTTAATTTGATGTTTTTACTTTCAGATTTGTTTGTATTCAAAATAGCAGTAATTGGCAGCTGAAGTTGAATCATAGCATCTGGGTTCTAGTCTATTAATGACATCAGTATATTTTTACTGCTTGTAAACATGCCCTCAGATCATCACAAAATGTCAGAGAATTGGAATAACTAGAAAAAGGAGAGAGAATTTATGCTGCCATTGCTCCAAACACTAAATGCAGCATATACTGATGGGGATTGAGTTAGAGACACACTGGCCCAGAGGAAACGCAAGAGCGGGACTTCTTATAATGCTCTTCCTCCTCTTCCACCTTCACTCTGAAATTCATACTAGTAAACAGGAAAAGAAAAAAGACTTTTTACTTACAACTGGTATGTAGACTGAGAAGGAAAAGATGGTTTTAGTCTCAGAAAGGGGAAGACCCCATTCAGAAAATTGGAAGGAACTCTTTCCGCTGTCTTCAGAGGATTTTACTGAATACTACAGGTTTACTACAAGTTTCTGCCAACTGTTTAGTTACTCTGACAATGAATGACATTTAATCCTCTGAGAGTCATACCCTGGGGACTGAAAGATACTATTCTTATAGGGCAGACAAATAAACCTGTTGCTTTGGGACTGTGGGCACTTTACCCCCCAGTATCCTTTTTCAATTTATGAAGAACAGTTGCATTGTAAACCTTGAGGCAAATACATACATCTGTTGAGACCTACACATGTACTCAGCAGAGGTCCTGGCTGGCAATTTAAAGGGGAGCCAGGAAAGCCAAACTAGAAACCCCATAGGTCATGGAGTCCAAATTCCTTGATGGAAAGAAGCAAAGTCCTAGCTCCACATCAGTCTGATACTTCAGACAGCAAAGTCCTTGGGACATCAAAATGTGCAATTACAACCTGGTTTCTAGCAGGCAAGAAGCCAGTGACAAATATTACACATGTAATGATTACTTTGTGTGCTGGCAAATTGCAGGATATATTTATAACTAAATGAGAGATTTGATTCTGAAGTGTCCTGCAAAACTGAAAAGTTCTTTCTTACTTGGTCGAATATTAGTGGGAGGGAGTTTTTTGAAACTCCATTGGGACTCATAATCAGTGTATACTTCCACAGTGTTCTCTTGGTTCTGACTTTTACAGGTGGATGTAATTTGGTAATAGACATGAAGAATCTCAAAAAGAATTGTGAAAACTGACTAGATACCCCAAAATGTGAAAACTCAAAATGCTAAAAGGTTAGTCTTTAGGAAACACTATCAAAGTGTTTCCTAAAGGATATGATATGATGCAAAATAAGCAAAATTCCTGTCTGAATAAGTGTAAGATTTAAGATCAAATATGTTTTAGCCAGACTTCAGCTGGGAAGGGGAAGCTTATATTGGTAATCTGTATAAATTTGCAGCTCTCTTCATTTTGGTACAAACAGAGCACTAGAGACCATGGCCTAGAACTCCAAGTATCGTACAAGACCCTGAAATTTTCCTTTGTACCTGAAATTTCCCCTTGTGGTGCTATTTTTGGAACACTGCAAGTTATTAGACATAATAATAATAATAATAATAATAATAATAATAATAATAATAATAATAAAAAACATCGTTTTATATAAAGGTCTATGGTATGTCACTTTTAGAAACCTTTATGAAATATCATACTTCTATCTGCAACTGGGTACTTAAGAGAGACAGTAGTCATTGCCAGTAATTCCTTAAAAATTATAGCCTACTTTGAAAGATATTTTGAAATAGAGATGTGTAAAACTATGCTTATAAAATCATTACCATTTTCCATCTCCATTTCTTACCTAGAATACATGTTATCATGCTGAAGGGAATCTGCTCCTATGACCTGGGGTTTTGATTGTACTCCCCCTCTAATTATTTGTGGAAAAGGCAGTCAATGATTAATTTTAGTGTAGTTTCCTTCATTCAATGAAAATCTGGCTAAGTTGTCCCTAAAGGAGTATTTAAAAAAATATTTGTAAAAAAAGGCATCTTTTGGACTTGGAACTCACCATCATTTTCACAAAACCATCAGGAGCTGTTAATATATTGATGAACATGTGGTGACAACATTAGCTATAAAATCCCTTTGCGATTTGCTGGGAAAAAAGAGATCTCCAGATTCAAGTAAAACTTACTCTTTTGCTAGCCCAGCATGAGGAATTTCTGATTCCCCACTTGTCTGCTGTGTTTAAATATTATAACTCAAATATGCTTACATAAAAGCTTATTGATTGGAAGAATCACTTGCTTTTTGTGCATTAGTTAACCAGGCTGCTGTTTTGAAATCTGTCCAGGAACCCACAGTGGAACCTTTCCTAATCCATCTGTTTAAGTCTCAAATGGTTTCACTGCTCCAGTCACTTACCAGCACTGCTGGAATGTTAGTGCTTTATGATTAAAGGATATTGTTGTTCTTTTCATCCATCATCCTGGACTTTGCTATTAATAATACAGTCCTTTCTTTATTTCTTCTTTCCTTTTTTCCTTTTCTTTGCTGTTTCCTTAAAAAGCTGCTTAGATTTGCTGTTGTTCTCTGTTTTCCCTTATTCAGATCAGTCATTTACAGCAATGAAGGTAGATGGACAAAAAAATAAATTGCATCAGTTCTTTCTGGAAAATAGGCACTGCCTTGCAGTATTTGAAAAATGAATGGGGAAAAGACAAAAGAAAATTAAGCTAAATATGAGAGAGGAAAAAGATGGAATTGTAATTGGAGACATCAAACTATATGGAGCACTCTGTGACTCCAGAAATATGTATGAATTTTTGCTTCCTACTCATAGTAATGTCTAAATGCATTTTTTTCTGCATGTGCTTGTGATTAAATTCTATTATTGGGAAAAATATGAGATTTAATTTCTATTCAGGTATAGTATAGTATTTGAAAAAGAGCCTACTGTACTTCTCTAAAATAGCTAAGCTGTATTTGGATCTAACTGTTGATCAGTGACATTTCAAACAAAATGAGGAACTTTCTTGGTTTTTCTATCTCTCTCCAAAAGAAACGGGACTTAAATTAAGAAAACAATAAGGATTTCATTTTTTTTCCTTTATAGGTGGATAGGAGTCATGGATGTTAAAGGAGACATTAACCAGGCGGTTGTGAAAGATCTGATGCCAGCTTTGGTCAAAGGGGACGAGTGTCATCCTGAGAGTGCTCCTCTCTGGGACAGGAAGCCGGCGGAGCGAAGCCCTGGGACACTTCATATTCCATCCACAGACCTATAAAGAGATGAAAAATGAGCCTTGTCCAAAGCTCTTACCTCAGCACCCAGTGGCAAAAAGAAAATGTGAGCTCGGGACCAGGTCTCTTTGAAGCTGATTTTTTCTATTTTTTTTTTAAACACTCCAACAGGCCTCTGGTGGTTACAGGTATTGATCGTCAGAAGGTAATCTGTTCAGGTTTGGGGGCATGCCAGACCGAATCCTGCAGTACATTCCTTCCTCTCCAAGGACACTTGAGCTTTTTACTGTCCACACTGGCATGCTTGTCAGCTGTCTGCCTTCTTTGTCTTTACTGCTTTCCCTGTTTGTGGAAAGCATATGATTAAACCTCCCTTATTTAATATATAAAATATTATATATTGCTACTTTTGAATTTTCTGCCAGTGCTGAAGGTTTTTTTACCCCATTTTTAACCCTCATTTTTCTTCTATAATCATTATTTGATTCCCTCTGGCTGCCTGCTACTTATTTGTAGTAGTACCATTCATCCATTGAGACTTTTCCATCTGTCACACAGTTTTGCTTTCTCTCCCCAGAAGCTTTCTTCTCCTACTGTGCCATGCTTGATTCTTTTGGTTTAGTTGCATGTTTGTATGCTCTTTTTAGTATTTTAAAAAATGCTTCAGTGTTCAGAAAAAAATACAACAAGTAGAGGAGCAAAACCCCAACATAGTAAAGAGCAGCTCAAATCCAACACTGAGCACAGAAACAGGATGAGGAGACTGAGATTCCTGGTGAATTAAGGAATGAACACATATAGCCAGGGCAGAACTAGTGGCCAGACCTTGCTCTCTCTGAATTGTTTTCATTGCCTTCAAAGTCTTTCCAATTTTGTGCTAGATAAATAGGTGATGTCAGGAAATGTTGCATTCCCTCTGCTGTACTGACTCCCTTTGGTGTGTTCATTATAAAGACTGAGGAAAGCCAAACATACTGAGGTACAATACTGTCATTTCCCACACCGTGCCATTCTTTAAGAAAAGAATGTTTTAAAGCATCAGTCCCTTACTAAAACAAGATCATGGTCGTAACCTACATTTAAAATTAAATGAGCAATTTTTGTCTGCAGACGTTAGATATCAAAGAAATGCAGCACTTGTTAGTGTTTCCCAGGTGAAATGCAGGTAGGGCTAAAGCCAGCAGCATAACCCTTCAGAATTATTGTTTTTTCTCTGTGTATGTTCAACCCCTATTAAAGCAAATCTTAGTTTTTGATGTGAGCAAGAATAGGAAATTTAACAGCAGCTCTACAGATCACTTGTGATTGAATCAAATCTCAAATCTTTAGTCTTGGAGAGGTCACAAAATTACCTGCTTCTGATAGTACATTTTTAATATCTATTAATTTTCTTTTCCTCTTATGCATCTCATTTTATCTTCTTATGTTCTTGTTTCAAAAGTTTGTGCAAGTTTATAATTGTTACCAGGATTAGTAAAAAGTATTTTTGTTTTCCAAAATCTTTTTTTTCAGTAGAACTGCTTCCATTGTTTATAAAATTGCATCTCTGGCTGTTTAGAAAGTGCTGTTAGTCTCCAAGCAAACACAAAAGCTGTGTGTATATCCTTGTGTGAATGGCAATCCCCAGAAAGTTTCCTTTGCTACCAGCTACTTCACAGTTCTGAGAATGAAGTGGGTGGAAAAAAATCAGAATCTTCAGTATGTACTTGTATGGGCAAATGTCTAAAAATGTAGGTATTTTACAAAAATCCTATTCATTAAGTGTTGTCATGTGAAAGTAAGGGTCATTCAGACCCAGATTTTACTTACCTGAACCTTAAGGCACTTTGCAAAGGAAAATAAATGGTTTCTTTTCTGGAATAATTTATGAAAATGCAATTTAAGAGAATGAGTGAGAAGGCAAAAGAGGAAAGAATGTGAGAGAGACAAAGAGCTCCTGCAGTCCCTCCTGACCAATGAAAACTTTTCTGTCTCAAGAATAAATGATTAAAAAATAAGAAGGGTGAAAGTGTATTTTTGCATTTGTGTGTGTAATCACAAATTTTATGGTTCTCTGCATGATCAATATACACCTGTATCA
Source organism: Melospiza georgiana (assembly GCF_028018845.1). Lineage (NCBI taxonomy): Eukaryota > Metazoa > Chordata > Aves > Passeriformes > Passerellidae > Melospiza > Melospiza georgiana. Next base: position 10,434,104 of record NC_080432.1, on the reverse strand, counting down.
TTCAAATCTGTCCTGCCTGCTCTGGAAGACCCTCAGTGGGTGAAATTTCACTGCTGCACAGGAAAACCTAGTCCAGAGCTATATTAAAATCAGAAACTTAAGTCTATTCTTTTTTTTTTTTTTTTTTTTTTTGTACCCAGAACGGATTAAGCAAATATATAATTATCTTCTACACTGTAGTCATTGTTCAAATGCCTCCTTCCATTTTCTTTGGTTTAAGGTTAAACAGGTGCAGTTCCTTTGGGCTTTCCTCACAGGCCTGGTGATTTACATGTGACTCCAGCTGATCCACGTCTTTCCAACACGAGGGCTCAGAGGAACGTGCAAACCTTCCTATGACACTTCCTGGGCTGCACAGACAGATTATTTCGTCTGCCTTGCAGATGTTGGTAGGTTTTTTTCATGTAGCCTCATCACTTCTTTGAATCTTTTTTGAGGTTATTAAATTTCTATTCCTTGGTTTTTGTATACTGCAAAATGAAGTAAATTTGGGTGGCAGTATGATGAAAGAAGAAGGGACCTTATGGCCATGAAAACCAACCCAGGTGGTGGATGTGGCAAACCAAAAAAATGGCCTGCATGGTCTTCTGAGTCAGTTTTGGGTAGTCCTGTGAGGAGCAGGGGTTGGATTCTCTGATCCTTACAGGTCCCTTCCAAGTCAAGGTACTCTGTTCTGTTCTGAGGACACGTGAGGGGATGCCAACACCAGTGGGAATCTTTACATGTGTGGGAACACCTTCTCAAAACCTCACAGAGCCAGGAGCTTGATGTGACAGGCTTGCTATTGGCCCTGTTCTGAAAGTGTTTTATTCCCATATGTGTAAACTTAATGAAATGGAGAGGACAAAGAAGAAGAGAGGGATTGTTGCTTAGCCTAGGGAATCTGTAGCACATGATGAAGGAATTTCACTATGCACTGGGCTTCTATTGCCTTGGCAAGAATAGAAAAAAAAAATACTGCACCCAAATAGCTGAACAATTTTAATTTTTTTTTAAATACAATATTTAATACTAAATCTACATCAGTGTCAAAAACTGACCCAAGTGATCAAAGTAGTCTTCAAGGAGAAGTCTGGACACAAGAAGGACTGTATGTACCTTCAAGTGTATGAACAAGTAGGCTGTTTTTCATGTGAGGCAGTTATTTCTGAGTTACTATTTTTCAATAGGATTGTGTACAATCCTCTGTGTACAGCACTAATCTGAAAATCTAGTTCTGTCTTTGTGGCCAATACTTTTTGTCTTTTTCTTTTGCAATGAACTGGAGTGGCTCTACCCATTAAGTGAAGATTTTCTTTTAAAAGCTGCTGGGTTTTTTTTCCCTTCCTTCCTGCTTCATGCCATCACTTTAAGATTTCAGAGTCATAGACCAGAGTGCTTGTGTTAAATGAATATATTTGACAGGAGTTAAGTCTTTTGGGCATTGCAATAGGTTTTCCTCATCTTGGCATGTGAAGACTGAGAGTGTTCTTTGACACCAGCAGCAGAGGATGTGAGCACAGCAACTTTCAGGGCATCAGAAGTGTCAGCATAAGGAAAAATCAGCAAAAGTAGACAGTGTTGAGGTAATTTTCCCACACCGTGCCATGAATTTAGCCAACTGGTGCTCCTGTGAATTCTGGGTTGACAGAGTTTCCTTCTTTGTTGCTAAATATCACATAAAGTGTTCTGTCAGCATCAAGACTTGTTCACTCCCCTTATGTAGTAAAATAAAAATATAATCCTTATGCCCATGTTTGAAATTTGAGCATAAGTTAAAAAAAAAAAAAAGAATAAACCTTTCCAACAGTCCAAAACTGCATTTTGGAGGTTCATTTTTCAGAACATCATGTAGTCAATGCTGTCGAGAAGAGCTGAAGGCGAAAGATATGTAGGGCACAAGTACTAAAAATTGAAAATCTTACTCCCATTAAAATGCATGGGATTTCTGCCAGTTTCCATAGACATCAGTGGCAGCAACATCCTGCTATTTTTTTTTTCTGTTTTTACTTTCTGCTTTCCTCATATTTTTATTTATTTTTGAATCCTGAGAAAATGACATAAAACACACGTTGCTGGAATGGTTTCCAGGGTGTATATCAGAGATTTACTAATGTTATTAGGATTAAAACTATTTAGCTATGTTCCAAATTTCATAGTGATGAGTAGAGCCTATGGTCAGGAGGAATTATAGTTACAGGTTAGAGACATCTGATCCCATGAGTACTGATAAATATGGTTATGGGTCTGAGTTGTGCTGCACCCAGCTGGGATTTAGCTAAGGTACTTAAGGGTAAAAGAGAAATGCTAGGCTCTCTTTCTGTGTGGCACAAACATCAGATCAAAACTGAAAACTCTGAATCACCAGAGAGCTTTCCATTTTAGCATGGTTTTGTAAAAGAAGATTTCTGTACCTGAAGAGTTTTGCATATATGCATTACTGACAAAGTATGACTGCACACTTGTTTGCACAGTATAATTTCTTCTGTTTTTCTTGTTCTATTTTAAATTTCTAACCTCTTTAGTAGTGGTATTTTGCATGTAATCTGGATCTAATATGATTGCTTGAATATGTGCCACGATATTGAAATGAAGTAACCCACTGTAAAAAAGGGCTGCAAAAGTTGGTCTTTGAAGGGATTTCCTCTCCTTTCCATGTCTCATAAATGTCTCCAAGTCAGAATCACTGCTGCTTCTTTTCCTGCTTCAGCAGCTGAGATTTTTAGAGAGGTTGTCCTGCATCCTCCATCCCGGCCACTGCCTGTGGGACGGATGGATGCCCAGAAGTTTCCTCTCTGTCAGGGCTTTTCACTGCCACTTGCAAAGACAAAATGTGTGGTCTAGGCTTAGGAATTCAGATATTGGCAATAACCTGGCTGCCTTCCTTGGGAACTTCTGAGTGGCTATTTCTATAAATATATTTCCATTTCTTGGGAACTTCACTCAGGTAAAGTATTGACTGAAAAGAATCAAGAAACACAAAGACCTTGACTGTTCTCAAAGCAGCGAAGGTTCAGAGTTGGGAATAACTATATCCAGGATGGAAAGAAGCCTCTTAGTGTATTTTTCTCAGGTGTCTGACAATTCCCTAGATATCAATATTTGACACTTGTATTTATCAAAAGGAAGAATGTCTTCCTATAACAACAGAGGGATCCTGAGTTTCCCCTTTCACTCCTCTTTCTGTCAGTGCTGTTCTACAACTCTCATATAAATGGATTCATTTAAACTCCAAGTATTAAATAGCTTCTTTCCCTTTAGGTGTTAATATTTTCATGTTAAAAACAGGCTTTAAAATATCTTCTTGTCCTTTTGACCTCTAATAAAAATGTCATGATTTTTTTCTCAGCATTTTTATTTAAAAACATGAAGTCAAATGGATTATGTGTGAATTAAGAAAAAACAAGAAACCTAGGTAATGTATTCCTGAAAATTTAATTTCCTAAAAGAACAATATTTTTCTATACCTCATAAATATTATACAGGATCAACCCTTGAAAGTAAATAAAATGTAATTACTATTGATGCTTTATGTGATATTCAGCATCTTTAAATGATAATCCAGGATTAAATCTTTGTATAAACTGAAGTAGTCTGAGTAATTTCTTCTCAATTAGTGTGCCTTTTGTTTGTGTAAAAAACAATGCTGATTTTTTTAAAGAAAGTTAAATACATGGAGTAAAACAAGCTGCAAGCAGACAAGTTTGAGGATAATTAACAAAGCCCTTAACACAGCTTCTTAATTTTTGTGTTTTGTATGGAAAGGTTAGCAGAGAAGACGGCAGAGATCAGTTTGGAAGGGTAGGTTACTGTAGGTTACTGTAGAATGTATGGAAAACCACAAACCATGTTGCAGTCTTTGCCATGGCCAATTGTTGGTACCACTTCTAGCAAAATAAAAAGATACCTTAAGCTTCTCTGCTTGCAGTGTAATCAGTTTTGAGGCAGCATTTTCAGTTTAGGGCAAGGAATTACTCAACCATGTCCCCCTCCAACCTCCACCACATCCCCCTCCCCCCCTGCTTTTTTTTTTTTTTTTGTCACTGATAAAACTGTAACTAGGTTTTCTGAGAAAGTACATCATCCAGTGCTTCCCCACGTCTTTCCTTGAACTACTTCTTTTGTCTGTCTCCATTACACCCGTGTGCAGTGACACAATGTTTCTGCACAGTGGGAGCTTGCAATCTCTGAAGAGGCTTTCCAGCATTGCTTTTTAGACTGAAATCATTACAATCTTCAATAGGTACTTGGATTTGAAAAACTAGCACATTATTATTCTCTGGACTGTCTGGATGTAAAAAGAGGCTATTTTCTTGCTTCTTTTTATTTATTTATGTCCCTGGGTACACATTGCCCTTACACCTAACTTTAGTTTGTTTGGATCTCAATCGGAGCTGCAATTCAGATGCCTTGTGCTGTTTGTGTTTTTCTTTCATGTAAGGTTTTACATTATAAATGAGAACTCTGTCAGAGAGATTTATATTTTGGTTCTACTTAATGCTTTCGAGTTGCACATCCTTTTTTGTATGTGTAATTATCATAGTTATTATTATCACTAACACGGTGCAGCATATTGTAGGATATGTTACAATAAATGTTATGATGTGTAGTGTAACAGATGTTTGTTAATACGTCTATGATTTTTAAATGCCAGCAAGTTGCATAGCTTCAGAGGACCTTCAAGTTATCTCATCAGATATCCTCTAAACCACAAGCTGCAGCTGTTGTACCAGTAAAACATTATCCTGAGCCCAGGGACCTTGGTTAGGTTAATTTTTCATGGGACACAACAGTTGTTTCCTCTAGCAAGAGGAGGAGAGATCAGGATTCTAGCAGAACCTGAGGACTGTGTTGTGGTTGGAAATGGATTAGGAAAGGCTTGCCCAGGTGATTCTGGCTGTATTCTGTGGCCCTTTCTGCAGGAAAAACTCTCCAGACTCCTCCTGAAGTCCTGCGGAATCCAACACAAAGGAAACTCCTCTCTAACCCTAAGCCTGGTGCATGTTTACCCTGGACATGTGAGCAAGTGGTGGTCAAACATCTCAGAAGGTTGAGGAAGTTATAAAGACAGTGCCACCATGTCGGGGAACATGTATCAGCCTTGTTCCTTTTGTGTAACAAATACAAATCCTCCCTCCCCCAACTCTCCATTTTGACTGTTTAAAGGCTGTATGTAACTCGATAGAACATTAAAGATTCATAGAATAGACTTTTCTAAAATATGCAAAATGGAAAATTCAATTTTTTTTTCATTGCTATTTCACCCATGCAGCAAGGCAAGAACAGGTACAGACCAGCCTCAACAGTCTTTGTTTGGTCTTGTAATGCAGTGGTTTTCTCTTTGACTATCAGCTTCTGGAGTTCTGTTGAATGGTTACAGCTCTAGGAAAACCTGTATGACAACAGTTGCATAGTCTTGCCAGGGGAAAAGCACAGATCAACAGAACCAGCTGAGAACAGCCCAGTTTGGAAATCACCCACGTTGTATTTTTCAATGATAGTAAGAAAGATGCATCAGATCCGTGGTTTGTATAGAAGTAATGTAATCTTTAACTAATTTTGTATTGGCCACACCTGCAGAGGCTCTGGACTAAATTACACAGCTCTGATTATCTGTGGATGTCTGCTTCCTAATGCTTGGGAAATTTTTATTTTGATGGAACCTTTACCTGCACTCAAAAGAAAGAAAAAATCAGGCAAAAATTCCTGCAAGTGATTTTAAAAACTGTCTAAAAGCATTGTGAGGCTCTCATTGCTAATAGGTGATAGAAAATTCATTGATGCAAAGAGCTGTGTTATTCCTGGGCATCAGTTTGATCCCTAAAAGACCAAGAGGTGTCTTGAAGCAGTGAGAAGAATCAATTCTTCTAGCCTGTCTTGAATTTTTACTCAGGCCCAAGGAAAGAAGAACAGAGCACAGCATTTTCTATCAAAATGACAGAGCTGAGATTTGCTCTGTTTTCTAAGCAGTAAGGTTTCAGCCTGTTGCATTTATTGATAAGTGGTTTATTGTGCTTGTGCTGCTTCCCAAGCATCAGTCCTCTCTTCCATGAATTTTGTGGCCATTTGAGGGTGGCACAACACTAACTAACCTAAAGTAGCATAGAATGGGTGCTGCCAGCTGCAAGCTATCACTGGAATTTCAGTATACAACCGGGTTTTAATAAACAAAAACACTGGCTTGAATCTATGCCAATGTCCTTCTTGCAGTCTCTGGATAATATAACTCTGCACAGTAAAGTGTGTGTCATGTTTTCCTAACATCTTACAGTTACTCAGCATTAACCTGCTGGGCACACTGGGATTCTAAGGAACCTGGACAGAAAAACAAGCTGCTGCTGAAAACAACACGGGGATCAATATCTTGTATTACTGTAAAAATCCTTCTGGGTTTAAAACCTTATTTTCTTCTGTTTGGCAGGGAGCCCCAGAGAGTTGCAAGGAAGGTGAATCACAGCACTTGTAGCAAATGTGTTCCAGCAGAAGGTGTTCCTGGTTTCATGGATTTGAAGGGTTTTAAGGCCAGAAGGGGCTCTTGGATTGTCTTGTCAGACCTCCTAGTTAGCAGGGGCTGTAGGACATCCTGGTATTAATCCTTGTCTTCCATTCAGTAACTGCAAAAGGAAAGGCTGTCCTTTCAGAAAAGTGACTGATCTTGACATCATTTCTGGCAGTGTTTTCTGCTGTTCTGATGGCTGATTGTCCTTACTACGGTAAATGTGGGATTTGTTTTCGATTTACTTGTCTTTGACTTCCAAAAATCAGATCCCACCATGCCTTATTTAGGCCAAATTAACTTTTAATTGTGGTTTCTGATTTTTGTGCGATCAGCTTCTCTCTTCTCTAATTCTTTCCTTGATAAGGAGAAAAATATCTCAAGGCCTAAAATGAAAGGTAGGCACTTCAAAACTTTAATTCTCTCATCATTCTTTGTCAATTTTGACACATTAAATCACCTTCACAGTAGATTCCAAACATACACAAGGTGTACAAGATATTCAGAGAGCCTTTAAATAACAAGAAATATAATTTGAAAACGTACTATTAAAAAAATATTGCAACAAGGCGTATTTGGGAAACAGCATATTTTACCTTCAGAAAATCAAATTTGTGAACTCTACAAGACACCTGCATTACCTGAAACAGTCAGGCATTTCTCAGCTACACCTAGCTCAACAACTAGATGAGTACATGAGAAAGAGATATCTTAAGGAGTCCCACATTAAAGCCTGATGCTGCTCCTGCTGCAGTCAGAGTGTGACAGGCTCCACCAGCTGCACTAGGGGTTAGATCAGGACTTTTCTGAACAGTATGACTGTTTCTGGCAAAGATGGTACATTTAAATATGAAAAGTAATGAAGTAAGCATGGCAAACTGTGGTGTAGTTGGAATCTAATTTTCATAGCTTTTAAAAAAAAATAGAGATAGATATCTCTATTGTAAGTATAGAAATACATAAAAGTAAGATACAGGTAAAAAAGATGGCTGCATAAATTAAATTGTGTCTGCTGAAGTTATTAACATCACAAAGCTACATATTAGAGGTAGAATCCTGACCTCACTGAAGTAGAAGAGATGTGCTGCCTTTAGAAACATAAAATTTTCATATTGATTTGAATTGGGTAAACTAAATTTTTCTTCTACTTCGTTAAAGAGCATAAATTCAGTTGCAAATATAAACTTGGAACAGAAAAAATACCTGCTATCATAGATATGCAGGGGAAGGAAGTGGAGAAATAGGGAAATATAATTCCCTTCTGGTTCTGTTTAATCATGTGTGAGGCCAGGGAAGCATTGTTTCATCTTGGATAGGTAAGGATATTCTCACCACTTAAAAAAAGCATCATCCAGTACATCAAGGATGTACTGGAAACAACTGGAAAGGAATGGATAAATTCACCTAAGTTTTCAAAATTGTTTTCAGGATATAAGAGATTAAGAAAACCTGCTTTCTGTCAGTACACCATGACCACAAACAGTGTTGGCCAGAATGTCTTAGCAGTGACAATCACAGGTAAATCCAAGTGTGGATTTTTGCACTGTTGGAGATGGATGTGATTCTATCACTCTCATTTATGGGGTGATTTTCCCTAGACATTTAGGAATATAGCTTAGTGCAGGAAAAAATCTTAAATGCTCAGAGTTCTGAATACCTGTCTTCATTAAGGATAAAGAGCTCTCAAAATCTTCCCTGGATTTTTTCCTCATAAGGAATTATAGGTGGGGTTTCCAACTTGGCATTTTAAATGGTAGATTAGATATTTAGAGCTGGCATCCTGAAGAATTACCTAGTATCCTAAGTGTTGTTAATTTCTCTTCTTCTGTTATATAGGAAGGGGGAAGGAAAACACTAATAGGGAACTTCAGTCATATATTCTGAGTACTTTTCCAAACAGCAGAAATCTTTGCCTTTCAGAGGTCTGGATGATTTCCCAGTGCATCGCCATTAATGTCTCTGTTTATCTCACTTTATCCTAACTTCGAATATGAAGTAACTTCTAATAATTTCACTTTTAGCTTAGCACTGCAGAATCTATTATTGCAGGGCTGGAATCACATGCCATCTCAAACCCCAGTCAGTGCTGCGCAAGTGCTTTGAATGATGACAGATCAAGAGAAAGCGGGTCTGAATACATAATTGCTCCAGCACACAGTTAATATTGGTGGATAAAGCTATGGGCACACAATTAAGAAAACATGCCTGATAAAACAGCTCTTTTTAAAAAGATGGGAATGAACTATAAGTAGTTACAAAGGCTTGTGAACTTCCCTTGCCTCCCCGAATGTCGCTGCCTCAGATTGCCTTGGCAGCCTCATGTATGGTGTTTGCCTCATGCATAATGATTTCCCTTTCCCCCTTCCCCTGAACGCTTTTGCCTTTTCGACTAGTTACTGTTACCACCATTTAATAAGAAGCCTTTCCTTGGCTTTCTAATCGAAAACTTGCTTTTATCTTTCTTCATAAAAGAATTGAAATGGCTTCTCTCAGGTTTCTGTAGCCTCTGGGGAGATAAGGACCCTGCGGTTAACAGGATGAGAGATTTTTGTTTAGAAATTTTTATTTAGACAATGAAAAATGACCTCTGTAAACTCAAAGCGATCTTATTTTGGGGCTTTGGGCTTCTGGCAGATAAATCAATTGGGCCCTTGGGACAGCAAAGGAAAAACCTTTGCAGTAACTATGTCAGGACAACGCAATAGATTTGTTGTGAGGATGCAGTTGTGTTGAAGGTAGAATGCACTTAAAAATAAATATCATTTTATTTTCTATAAAATATTCAGGATTTGGATAGTAAGCTTTTCAGCTGCCAGAAGAAAATATATTTTTTTGTTTGATATAAACTTGGGAAAAAGCCTGATTTCTTCTGGGAAGGGGGAAACATAAGAAAGGGAGTTGGAAGGATACAAAGGAAAGATGTTTTAACAATTAAATATTCAACTTCACAATAAAGAACTTATTAAATTCTGTCTTCTCTATTCCTCTATTAAAACAACAATCCTTTTTGCAGATATGAAAGTCTCTTAGATGAATGCAAGGCCCTAGTTTTATTATTTTTAATTTTTTAAAATTATTTAATTATTACCTAGCTGAGGCTATGGCTTCAACAGAGAATCACAACAGTTTTCACACCTATGTGTAACCCTAAAGAACTTTTCAGATCTTCACAGCATGAACTTGCAGAACATATTTGCTCTGAAGAACAAGCGTAGCGTTTTGCTATGCATTCTCTACCTGTTTCATGCAGAGTGCAGCTACAGAGTGAAAAGTTATGCAGACATAAATTGCAAATTTGACAAGGGAGCAAATGAGGAAACAGATGCTTAACTAAAATGTATTGATGTGCAATTGTCAGTGAGTTGGTGGGTGTTGAATAACGCAGTTAAGATGAATCAATGATGCCTTATTTCATCTTAAATAAAAACTAATGTAAATAGAATTGGAGAGTGTGATACAAAGTAATGAAAGGCAGATAAATGTGTGTGAAGCTATTGTCACCCCACCAGATGCAATCTGACATTTGTTTGTGCAAAACACCCACCCCTGGCAGTGGGCTCTCAAGCTGCCATAAAGAAGCAAAGGTGTCTTATGGATCCAGTTTCCCATTAGGAGGCAGCTGAGTTTGGAGGAATTGCAAGTTATGTAAGGTGTTTGGTAGTGGTAAATGCCACAAAAACCTCCATTACTATTTACTTGGTTAAGGAAGGCATGACTCAAGAGCAGAATTGCAAGTTTGATGATTCCATGTTACAGAAGTGGACTGAGGATTTCCATGCTATGTAGTGCTATTGTTTCAGTTTTAGTTTGTATTCAAAAGAATATAAACTAAACAATGTATATTTAGTTTATATTCAAAAGAATACAAACGAAATAATTCCTATTTCTTTCATATGATTTTGTTTTTTTCCCTCAGCACCAAGACAGCTTCAGATAAAGAAAATCTAAGAAATTAACAAAAGTACCTTTTACACCATAATAGCACGATGTGACCACTTAGCTGTCATCTACTTATGGGTTTGTTTTTCGTTCTTTTTCCCCAGAAGTAAGCCACAAAGCAGCACTTACCTGGATTCCTCAGTACCCTTCAGCCTACCAATAACACTTCAGTATTATTATCCCTGTGGCAGTAGGATATGGGCTTGTAAATAAGGCATGAAATAATTTAACAGAATTGTAACAATCAGCAGGACTGGACACTCAGTAAGCAGAATCTCCTTGCCGTGAGTGAAACTGAAATCAAGTAACATATCAGAAAAAAAGAGTCACTTATAGTTTTATAATGCTCCAATCACTGATGTCCCAATTTATATTTTGCTATTGCAGGAGGGGAGAAGGAGTTTTTGACAATGCTTCAATTTTTTCTCCAGTTTGCAAACATTAACATTGAAATTCAGTTCAAAATTCCACTTTTAAACAGAAGAATCTCTTTAGAAAGCCTGGCAGTGCAGTTAAAATCAGAAAAAATACATTAATCCTGGTTTAGCCAATATTCATCATGCTCATCTCTCTTGGAAGAGAGAGATATTCTGGAAGACCGTTCTTCTGTGGTTTTATTTTTAGCTTTGCCTATGAAACCAAGGGCAAATTGTAACCTTTTTGCTAAACAAATGTATGTTTATGACACCAGAGAACTGTGTGTGGTCGCTGTGTGTGCAGGAAACTTGTTTTTGAGGTTTTTGAGGCTAGTAGTCCAGATTTTTTAGTTTGAATCCCATACATTTCTGCTCTGCAGAAATCTTAAGGCATTTTGTGAGCATTAGAGAATTCAGCCCGTCAGCCTTGTGACCCAGGCTGCAGTTTTGTTTGCAATATAACTCAGTGGTGGTCAGCACAGGCCCCTGGAACACTTCTGCCTTGTGAACAGTTTGGGTGTTGTTCCCATGCTGGGCTTGTGCTGCAGGAAAAGCAGCTGGGCTCTCCTCACATGAAACATTAGAGGAAAATCACATGCTTGGCAGGATGAGAAAGCAAACTGGGGAAGACTGCTGGGAGAAACTGTGCTGGCATCTTGGATACATTCTGCACATTCATCTGGGCTGTGGGGAAGCAGGGTACCTGGAGAGCCACCCTTACTGCTCTCCTATGGGGCTTTTTTCCTTTTCTTCCTCTCCCTTTCTCCTCTGAGATATGTCTGTGAGTTTGCTGCAGGGTTTGCTGCAGGTTTGCTGTAGTTTTTCTGGTCTTTTTGAAATCAGCCATTTCCTAGAAGACTGATTATTCTACTCATACTTCATAATTAGCAAATTTATGTTCCCTTACTCTATCGGAGTGCTTTTTCATGGGGCCCAAAATTCCATTTCTGAAGGCATAACATCAATAAATACAGTAGTTAAGGATGACAGCAGAATGGAATTCTTGTGCTTGATTAGAACCTGGAAAATCCTTCTAGACTTTATAAATGTTCTGTAATGTTATTTAACTTGCTTGCAATCTGTAGTGAAGTTCCAGGGTAAGGAGCTGAAGATGTTTGGCTCCATCCTACTGGTCTGTCTATGTCTTTAGCTTTTTTATCCCTGGAAACCTGGTTGGTATGCTGTAGCCTAAAACCAGAGTTTATGCTAATACATGAATTTACACTAATGCTAAGGAAGTTTGGGTTTAACTGCATGCTGGTCTAGTACAAAAGATTAGTGTGGACCACAGCCTGAGAGATTTTTTTCCACTAAACCTTGTCAACACTCCCATTCTAGTGCCTCTTTGTACCACAAGAAAAATGCTCAGGGATGTTGGTATTAATGGCAATAAACCTCTTCAATGCCAAGGAGGTAATTCTACAAAGCTAACATCACTTATTTCTGAGTTTTGAACTAAGAACTAAAGAATACTTGGTAAATGGCTTCTCTTTTCCAGTGGAAGCTGGGTACTCTGTAGCTGTAATGGCTACTGGGAAAATGCTTTCCAAGGAATTTTTGTCATAAAAAAAAAGGACCCATAGCAGACTGTAACATATAAGGCAGCAAGTGATTTCCTTTCTAAATTTTTCTACATAAACAATGTGGGCTGTAATAAAAAGAAGGAATTTGTCTGTTTGAGCATTTGACTTTCTCATGAAAGATTTGTCTGAACTGGGCCCTGATGCTGGTTCATGTCCACATAACTCATCCTTTACAGTCATAGACTGATGTGACACAGGGTAATAGAAAGTGATGCATTGCCTGAATTTAAAGGAACACGGACTATTTCAGGATCGGCTGTGCAGTATGAGATCTGTATCAGATTTGAAACAAAGCTAACCAAGCAGACAGAGCAGTAAGATATCTATAGCATCCATTAATCAGTATATACTATGCTCCTGCTGGTTTCTTTTTTTTCATTTTGGCTTTTCTGTGTGTGTGCACCATCTAACATTATTTGCTTGATGCCTTTTTAAAGCAAAGACAAATGTACAAGATTACTTGGGAAACAATTTACAAATCTTTTCTCTTCTCTGTTCTTAAATTCAGGGCAGGAAATTATTCTTTTCTAACCACAAACACCACACCAGGTATCACCTGTATGTCTACATAAGCTTAGAGTTGTCAAAACACAAAGTCAGCATCTGTTGTGGTTGGATTGTGTTGCTCAAGTGCTCTTTCTGTATCTGGTACCTGCATGTTCATGTCTTTACATTTGACAGGAGATAATGATGGCACTGCCCACATGAGAACATTCCTACAAAACCTACCTTGCCCCTAGTGATATTTGTTTAACTTTCCTTTAGTGTCAGTAAACTCCTTGGAATACTAGCAGAGAAGCAGCATAGCTCTTCAACATTGAATGGTCAATGCACTTTGCTGTGATTTATATTCAGATGAGATCTTAAGAAGTGAGTTTCTTTATAATCTATATGCTTCTGAGAACATAAAGCCATACTTTATGCTGGGAAAAAGTTTTGTGTTATTGTCCTCAGATTCTCCCTCTGGAACCTACTTGGGAAAATGCACAGGAGCTGCAGGCATTCTGTACCTGTCTTCCAAAGGAACAGCTATCTGTGTTGGTGCTCTGCTCTCTTTCCTCCAACAGCCAAGAGTTTAATTTTTCTTTACATCAATTTTTCCTTTACCTCTGTTTAATCCAAGTTCAGTTCTACTACACCCAGACATTAGAAATCTCAGTAGAAATACTGTCTTCAGCTATGACAGCCTTGGTGGAGAATACTTCAGTAGAATGCTTGTAGTAACAAGTTTGGTATTTAAGAAAAATAAGTAGAACTAGCTTTTATTTTGAATTTGGTTAACTTTGTAAGCCCTTTGTCAGAAATACCATGGAGGACAAGGCATTTTTCTGATGCATTACAAAAAGCCTTACAAAACAGACTTTTTTTAAAAAAAATATTTTTGTCATCTATTATGCCCTCCTTCCATTTGAAAATTTCAAATTGTGCTTCCTCACCATTCTGTTAACTTCTATCACCCCTCTCTTGGTATGGTTTATGTTTTTAAATATTTTTCCAGGAAAGTTCTTATTAGGAGCACCTTAACAATGTTAATCTTAGCCTGTTGTTTCTGCCAAAGGAATACTCAGATTGCCCAAATATGAATCAGAATAATATGAACCAGATAATCATCAAAACAGTTCATTTTTAAAGAGTAGAACTTTTTAAAGTTGTCAAAACTTGTCCATCAGAGAGTTTGTGTATTAAGAATCTTTCTGCTGACATTATTGTAGTAGAGAGAGCACAATCCTTGCACTTAGCACAAATTATGCATTTATCAAACAAGCAAAGATATTGTGCGCCTTTAAAAAGTTTATTCTTAGCAGTGTATTTCATATTTCCTTAAAAAAATTAATGCTACTTTTTCCATAGTATTGCTTTGACACTGTGTACTATAAAGTTTTAAAGCCAGACACCTTCTAGCAATAAGAACTTCAGAAGCAAAGCCTGCTGAAACCATCTGAACTGCTTCAAAAAGAGCATCCTCCTCTCAGGGATCAGCTATTTTTCCCAAGTTTGAAATTCTAACCTGGTAAATAGCATCAACAGGGGACTTTTCCCCCAACTCTTTTGGAGAACCCCACAGATATGAATATCTTCAAAGGAGGATCTGTTAAAAAATGTAACAGTCTTCAAAGGGGAAACACCACCCTCAGCAATCTGAAGTTCTTTAAAGTGGGAGCCCACCAGCACTATGAATCCTCAGAGGACTAACTCCCAGAGCACTGTGGAAATTTGTAAGAGAACAAGCCCTCTCTCCCAAATACCCAGTAGGCCATTATTTTCCTTTAAAAGGACTCTTACATGTGTACATTTATAATTACAGAAAGGGTCTTATTTAACCAGAGCCCTGTAGATCTCTCTTACTTTTAAAAACAAATATTGATTAAAAGAAAAGAATGACAGAGAAAAACAATTTGACTTTGCTGTTTTCCTTTTTCTTCTTTTATTTATACCTGATCTCAATATAATACACCAATAACACTTGGCTGGTGTAGCTCTTCTGATCTCTGTGACTCAAAAGTATTCTTCAAGAGTTGCGAAGAAATATTCTGTGAGCACAGTTATCCACTTATCCTGCTGGTTAACTGGGAGTCCAAATACTCTGGCAAGAAGCACATTTATCACAGCTGTAGCATTGCTGGGTGTGTCCTTTCTATTTTCTAAAATAGACATTCAAGTTTTGGGGTACTGGCTTCCACCCTCCCCCTCTGTGTAACAATTTTATTAGGTAGGGGTAGCTAATGTAGACATTAAAGCCCTTATCAATTGCCAGATTATTGCCTTCCAGGCATGCCATGAATGTCCAGGTAGATTGGGCAATGAGGTCAGCTGCCTGCAAGAGAGGAGAGATGCTGAGATGGCTTAAGGTACTCAACAGCATCCTTGGGTACCATTCCAGATGTGGGCATGTCCTTCAAGCAGCAGAGAATTTACCATGGGCTGTTGGGAGGCAGACGAACCCTGTTTTGCTGAGATGGAGAATGGCTTTTCTGACAAAAGTGCCCATGTCAAAGCCAACAACTGAAGTCAGTTCTCCTGAGTCCCAAATCAGAAGAATGGTTGGGGGGTTTTTTGCATGTTTTTGCATCATCAGTCCATGGTTTGCATCTGCATTTCATACATTCTACAGTCCATACATTTTCATCTACAACCAAGCAGAACAGAATTTTTCCTGACCCCCAGGGTCTGTCAATGTATAACTCAAATGCTGAGATTTACTAGTAAAATTTCTGACTTGTTGAAGAAATGACAGGAGTAACTAAATTTTACCTGTAGAAGCAAAAACATCATGCTCCATTCATGTATTTATTAGCGTCTCCTCTTTCACAATGCTGGATGATTTATGGCTTCTAATGTAACTGTAAAATCGGAACCCCTCGTATCTTATGTTTAGTGATGTTTGATGGTTTGATTTCCTGCTACTTAGCTGATCCAAAAAACGTGTGCCAAGGATATTATGCCTGATAGAAGCCTCATCTTCCACTATATGGAGGGAAAAATATCTTTTGCAGTATTTGATAAATATCTTTACACTTCTTTGATGATAGAATAGTAGGATATTTGTCAATTTTTTTATTTTCTTACGGAAAAACAGCATCTTCTGTTTGGAAGTAACTTAGATGTTTGGCTCTGATACCAATAACCACATTTATCCCATCAGCAGGCTAACTGTGTTTTGCTGTGAAGCCCTGATAGCTGCAGCAGTGTGTATATGCAGCAGCACCATTGGCTAAATCTACTTGCCAATGTGAGGGGAAGACTTGAACAGATAAGTCAAAGGATACTTTGATAGCTCTGAGCAGGCTGCAAGGACTCTTTAACTACTTAGATGAATTTCCTTCCATTATAAAATCTGACAATTAGTCCCTCCATCCAGATGTGACAATCTTTTGCTAACTTGTTTTTTTGCTAGCATTTATGCCAGGCGGGAGAATAAAAGAGAGGTAAGTATGTTCAGAGCAAGCTTTTCATGGAGTCCAGATGTCAGAAATGTGAACATAGACACGAATGTAACTAATGTTTCTGCTGGGTACATTCTGTATTTGGATATGAAACCTAAGAAAAAGGACAAAATTAGTGGAAGTTTAAACTTCTTGCTGAGAAAATTTGCTCTCTGGATTCTGCTGAAGCAAATTATCTCAAAAAACAGAACACAAGCAATAACAAACCATAAGTTCAATGTGTAGTATGAAATGCTGTATTTTTTCTTGCTAGAATTATTGCAATAATTCTAGCATTCAGTGGCATTCAGTGGCATTCAGTGGCATTCAGTGGAGTTGAATCTGAGACAAACACAATTTGGTTATTCACAGGAGCTGGGAGGAATGCTTTTTTCCAGTGAATCTTACTTAGTCTTCCTAATGCAAAATTTACAAAGCTACTGACAGAGGAGAAAGGTGCAGAAAATGGCTGTAATACCTGTATTTTCCTACTCTTACGTTAACTGCTAATAGCACAGAAACCTTAAACAATAGTTTCGAACTGCAGAGCATTTGTCAGTTTAAAACAAAAAACCATCATGTTTAAAAAATGAAATGTTTGAGGCACACTGTAATGCTTAAGCCCAAAAGGAAAATAGGAAGATCTAAGTTTCCTGAATCCCGTCCCAATTATATTTCATTTAATAACACTCAGTGAAATATCTGGTGGCAGGGGAAATGAAACTACATGATTTTATGGGATCATTCATCAAGAACTAATTGAAGCCTTCATACAGTTTAGTGCTGATAAAACACTGTAACAATAAACAATAACAAAATTCACCAGAGAAGGATTTGTTTTGCCGTGAGGAAAATGGTTCGGTTTCATCCTGGGGATTCCTGGTTAAAAGAGTCTCCAATTTAAAAAGGGATAAGCACAGGCTCCTGTGCATAATGACAGAGTGGGAGCTGTGGCAAATGTATTAGTATTGCTCCAGTGGAGCTATTCTCATTGTAAGCATTTGCTATTGTGTGTGGCTGAGGCAGGAGGCAGAACGGCCAATAAGATTTTTTAAAGTTTGATTTTTTTAAGCAGTTCCCATGTAGTTTTATGAAAAGTAAATTACAGCTCCAGCACAAGCAACTGAATTTCTGATTTCAAAGTTACAGACTAGTCATAGTTTTATTGACTGCAGAAAAATTGTTCTATCCTATATCTCTTCACTGAGTCAGGCTAGTCTTACAGTGACAGTTCTGTTTAACACATGCTAGAGTGATATCTTGTCAATACCTAAATTGTTGAGATAAAACACCTTCTCTCTTAATTTCTGATCTATTTTCTCTGACCAGAATATTTTGTCAGTCCAAAAACACAACAAAGATTACAAAGAATGTATTAATTTTGATTTTAAAAAATGAAATAATGAATATTTCATCAATCTACATCGGGAACACAGGGAGATTCCTAGGAAGGTGACACTACAATTCAGGGGTTCCAGACAAACTCAAACAATTTCTGTTCTTCTCTTCTTGTCCTCCTTCTGCCCTCTTAAAGTGCAAATCCTTCTGGGATCAGGAAGTTTCATGCCACCTGTCTGTAGAACAGAGAACCTCTATTTTAAGCTAGAACTTCTGGAAGTACAGTAAAACCAAAATTATACTATAACAAATAACACTGCTTACCAGGTAAGTGATTTTACCCTAGATCATACAGCAGGACACGTCATGCTTTATGATGTTCCAAATAATTGATCTTTTTTGGATGATCCTATCAGAGAAAGACAGGAGAAACAATCATATTTTGCTAATTAGATCTACTTTGGTATTTTACTTATTGGGATTAAAAATTTCATGTATCTGTAGAAATACTCCTGAAATTTTAGGGGTTTGTTTTTTGATTTGTTTGGCTGTTTTTTTCTTTTTGTTTTGGTGCCTTTTTTTTTGGGGGGGGGGGGGGGGGGGGAGAGGGGGAGGTGTTGTTTGTTTGTTTGCTTTTTAAGGGAAATAGAAGGCTTAAAATATCAACAAATAATATTAGGAGTCTACCTCCCCTGTGTTTGTGGTATATTTTTCCTCTACCAGTCATTTCTGTGCTATCATTTTGGCCTTCAGTGCACCTGCATTCTGTTGCAGCTGTAAAAGCAATAAAAGGGGGCTCAATCACACTGGGGAGCCCCAGGTATGGGGCTTTGAACCTGCTGGTGGGTAGCTTTGATGGAACTTCAACACTCAGCCTGGTTGAGACTGCAATTGCAGGAGTGTAAATGTAAAACAAGGTTCATATTTTGGCCAAAGACCAGAATTGAATTTACTTCCATATCTCAGAAGACATCAATATTCCCAGAATTCAGAAATATTTAATCTGAACTTAAATCAGAGATGATATATAAATGAAAACAACACATGAAGACACGATACAGCTATGGCTGAGAAATCTTTATTTAATGGTAGATGTCTTTAAATCACAGGTATGCAGAGGTTGGAAGAACCAACCCTAATCTTTCAGTGTTACATGTTATCAAATATTACTTTTCTATATAAGTTGAACTTATATTTATCAGACTATGGCTACATTTTCTACATTTCATTTTACTCCAATAAAATTCATTAAAAATAATAATATGATATTCCACATTATAGTAAAATAAATAAATTGTAATGTATGGATATAGCTGTTTCTTCTGCATACATAATTAGGCAAAATGTTGCATTCGGCAGTCAGCCAAAATTATATTTTTAGATTTGTCTTTTAAATTTATTTTCAGGTTTCTGAATGGTCACATATTCCAAGCATTTTGCACTTCTATTGTCTCATTAAAGTTTCTTTTTTCTTTTAACTTTTCAGTGCCTCTCTTTATGTTCTTTCCATAGTTTCTGTGCAAATACTTCCATCTTGGACAACACAGGCCAAAGCCATGAAACACAGGGCAGATTCTGACCTGGGAAGATGCATCAGGCACCATCAGCTGGGGACAGAGATGATGCAGTATTTGGCAGCATCTCTGGGGACTATTTGTGCTCTAATTGACAGAGCTATAGCACCCACCTCTTCCATTATTCATACCTGAGAGAAGTAGGAATGGAATGAGCAGATGTGGCAGCCCCCAGCACACCTGTCCCTTCCTGCTCTGTGCCCATTTCTGAGTGCAAGCTTCAGAGCAAGGGACACAAATTCCTCTGCTGATCTGCCACGGGAACTTGGGCTGACGACTTCCATGTACATTTTGTTGCTTTGCCAAATCCTCTGGAGGATAATAATGTGTATCTTTGTGATATATTTTTCTTATGCATTATGAGCAGACCTTTCTCTTGGTTTCAATGGAGCTTTTCCTAATATCTGATTCCCATAGACAATCCACTCTTTATTAAAAGAACATGTACAAGCCATCCAGGCTTGTCAAAATCTGAGTATAGCATATTTCTCAATCCGTATGTCCTCTGACATTTTTACTTTTAAATTCTACATGGCTAACTATATTTATTAAACTTTAATCTAATTGTGTTTTAGTGCAAGAAGCTAACCTTTGGCTTTTGAAAATTGTCGGTGTTTTTGCTGAGGTGTAGGCTGGTTTTCAATCTGCCCAGAAATGTCTGTGAACTGATCACAATTAAAGTAATGTTAGCAGGTAAAAATAGAGGAAGATTTATAGGGATTTTTTTTTATTTTTAAATTTTTTTAAACTGTATGTTTGTTTATTAACACAAATTAGGGAATACATTTAAAAAAAGCTCTGGGAACTTCTGTGAGCAGCATCAATAGTTTCTATCCAATTGGTGAGACCATCACTGAATTTTCACTTGTACACTTACCAGATTTCACTGAGTATCCCTAAATTTAAACTTTAATTCAGAAAAAAAACATGTGGGCATACCATTAATTCCCAGTGATGTAGACAGGTGCCTAATTTGCAGGATATATTAGGAGTACCCAATTGCTCTAAATTGAACACAGGCTTAAATGCCTTGCTGAATAAACCCTTACCATTGAAATCGAACCATGGAAACAATTCAGCTGCACTGGAATCAGCCACATTTATCTATTATATAATGAATGGAAAGCTATCTGAAGGGTAGCAGTTGTGTCACTGATAACATAGGTGCTTGAGGAATGGAAGCAATTGCATCAAGATGTGCATGTATGTGCATTATTTTATGGGAAAAATAGGTGTAAAATTATACATAATGAGTAAAAATAGGATGCATTTTTTTGTGTAAACTCCTCTCACGTACCAAAATGAAACAGAGAGAAATCATTCTTTGTTACTTCTCTCCTATAGTTATTCCCATGTTTTAGGCTGGGATATTAATATGGGAGCAATGAGAAAAATTTATCAAGTGGTTTATCTTTCTATATTATTAAAAAATATCAGTAGTCTGTAATGCTTGCCATTTTAGCACTTTGACTCATATGTAGTGGAAGTTCTGAATGTCTTATGTGAACATAGAATTTTAATTGTTCTTTGCATGTGCTGTGCAAGCCTGACAGGACAGGGAGAGAAATTTCAAGCAGTTTACTATTCCCCCACCTTCAGCTTGGCAAGTTTAAACTGTTCCAGCTTCTGCTGAGTGACTTTTTCAAGCAATTGATATTTCACAGGGAAAGAATAGTACTCTGTATATATTTTTATTCTTCAGGTCACAGCAAAATCTAAAAAGCCTCAGAGTAATGCACATTTACATCCTGGCTATTCTCCCATCCTCGCAAGATTCCTATGTGGCTAGAAGTCAGCCTTACTATTTATTTTCCATGTCAGATTGTATAAACTAGAAAAACAAAGAACTTAAACATTAAGCATAGTGTATTATATTGATATCTCTAAAATGGTCAGTAGTGGAACTTAGGATTAAATGTACCTAGTCTAACTTTCAATGCTTGCAGTGGCAATGTCTGTATCCAAGTTCATCAACCCAGATTCCTTCTTTAGTGACATGGCACTTCCATGCCAGTGGCACTCTGACTTATCTTTAGGGTTATATGTTTGGATATAACTAACATCATATTATAAATATCTATATTTAATCAGATAAAACCTATCTCTGGCACCTTAATTACATACTTTCATGACATATCTTTTTTTACTGAAAGAGCTGTCTCTGGGCAAACACTGATGCTGGTCTTTCAGTGTTTCAGCTCCTGTTTTGTGTGGCAGAAATAACAGTAATATTTGAGGTGGTAGAATAATAAGCAAATCAAATAAAGAAAAGCCCTGCCCTTACCTGGGATCAGAATGCCTCCTGCTCATCTGTCTGGGCTCCTTTCACAGAGGCCATCTCTAACTGTGTTCTTCCTCTTTCAAAGATAAACCAGAATGCTTAAAGACAGGAATGAAAAATAGGAAACAAGAAAAAAAAAAAGACAAGAATAAAAGACAGAAATAAAATACTCTGTGTTCCACAGTAGACAACATAAACAGAAAAACAAAACCAAAAGGGCTTGCTTTCATTCTTTGATTTCAGCAGCTGTATCACAGCTATAGGAAATTATACAGTAAATATATGGTTCCGCAAATCCTATGATGTAATCCACCCCATAATGAAACACTTCCCAGTTCCCTAAAAATTGCTTACGACATACTAAAATGCAAAAAAAAATCCCATAACCAGAATATGCCAGAGAAACAGAGAAGATCAAGCATATCACCAAATTCCTAAGTGATGAGGCAGTATATTCAAGAAAATGAAGATATTACAAGGCTAAAGAAAAATAA
Organism: Melospiza georgiana; assembly: GCF_028018845.1. Classification (NCBI taxonomy): domain Eukaryota; kingdom Metazoa; phylum Chordata; class Aves; order Passeriformes; family Passerellidae; genus Melospiza; species Melospiza georgiana. The sequence goes on along the minus strand of NC_080432.1, from coordinate 10,412,081 downwards.
CTTGAAGAGTAACTATGAGTGACTTGGGAAAAGAAATTCCTGCTGACATAAAATCTGGCAAATGGTTTAACCCTGAGAAAGTGAGCAGGACCCCAGTGCACACACCCAGCTCATCTCATTGTGTTACAGGGGGAGTCCACCCTGCTGTCTGCCTGGGGCCCCTGTCACTTTCCAAGCCCTGGGGAAGTTTTAAAGACACACAAGTTATAGCAGCTACACAACTTGAAGGCTCTTCTGCACATTTTTTGCTGCTAAAAAAAAAAACATCAGGAGGACTAATAACACCTAAAAAGTACTATGAAACAACAGGTTCATTTAAAATCCTTCTAGAGACATCACAACATCAAGTGTCCCAGACCTCTAAGTCCCACTCCTTTCTACCTCAGCTGAGTGCTGTCTCTGTGCTACAAATTACCTGAGACAAGGAGGGTACAGTGGAAATACTGCTTCATGCAGAGGCCTTTTTCTGTTTTTTACACAGTCCCTTCCCTATTTCCAGTCTTAATTTTAACACGTTCCTTGACTTGTTAATCTGTTTGCGAGCCTACTCCAGCGTTTTACCAGATAACTAAAAAACAATCTCAGATGGAATAGTTTTAATTTCCAGTCTGAATTTATTTGTGACCAATTTGTAACCATCTAATTGTGTGCCTACACTAAATGGGAGTTTTCCCATTGAGTGTAATTGGATCAGGCCCCAAACCGCAAAGACAGCTGCTCTTATTACGGCGTGGAAAACAGGCAGGGTCTGGGTGTTACTGCATAATGACAGCAGTAAATTATATTCCAAGGGCAAGATCAGAAGCTGGTGTAAATCAATACAACTCAACTGGCTTTTAAAAAGTTATATCAGTGCGTGCAAGCTGCTAGGCTGGCCCAAACATTTTCTCAGTAGACTTTAAAGCTCATCCTGCTGCATAATGCATGCTAGGGAATTGCTTCGCTCCTGCACCAAACCTAAACCGTCAGACTGAGCCCAGACTTGTATTTCAGAAAGTCATCAAAACTTGATTTAGAGAGTCTGCATCACAGAGAACCTATCCCACTCCCAGAGAAATTTTTCCAACATTTACTCTCCTTGTTCTTAAAGAAATCACTTTATTTTCTTCCTTGCTAAGATGTCAGGTTCTAGCTAGATTTCCTAGCTCTTTTTTCCTACTACATGTAATAGCCTCTTCACTCAAATTTCTTCTTCTTATTTTTGTAGTTCTTCAAAATTGTTGTTACACCCTTTAGTCTCCATTTTCAGTAGATAAGTTGATTAAACTTCTATTTTATTTGGTAATTATTTCATAATTTTTCAATTCAAGCATTTACTAAAGACTTTTCTAATTGTTCAAGCTCACCACCACACTGGTTGCTTTACAGGACAAGCAGGTAGTTTCTGATGCAAAAATTTACAGTTTGATATATTTAACTAGAATTAGAAAAAAATAGTATTTGTTTGTTACCTGGGAGAGAAAATGAAAAATAAAAAAAGCTACATTAATTTGACTGTGACTCAGTGTGTTTATAAGGAATTATATATGTAATGGAATTACTCTGTGGAACAATCTCTGTTATTCCCTTTGAATATATAGAAACAATTCACTGATTTCTCCAAATCAGGTGAAATTTTGAAAGGCGTGCAGCCACACTCCTTGAAGCTAGTTCTGAAAGTGTAATCAACTTTGATTTACCTGAAGATAATAGTAAAATTCACTAGTTTCAAATTACAGCAAATAAAAAGGAAGTTTTCCTGAAGAGAAAAACACTAACTGTATTATTGCATGTGTGTTTTGTGAGGACTAAAAGAATACAGTTGCATGTCTCAAAACACTGTCCCCATAAGAGAAGCCTCCACAACAGAACTTGAGATCAGTGCAGACAGCAACAGGAGGATGCTCATCCCAGGCCTGGTGAGGCAGATCTGGGTGAGGCATCCAGACAAAAATTCCCCCATGGCAAACTGTGGGACAGGCAGTGAGTGCTTGTGCACAGCCCATCCCACACTGTGGGAACAGCCCCCACAGCCTGTGCATAGCCAGGGCTGGACAGTGCAGGAGTGGGACCTGCAGAGGAGCCACTCTGGGACCCCTCCCCACTGAAGGCCAGGGTGAAGAAGGACCAGTGGGACACTGCAGGAATCCACAGGGGATGATATCTATTGCTTATCTCACTCTCTCTCTCCTCCCCTGCCCTACCTCCCTCCCACTTCCCTCCACCCCACCTTTCTTTCTACTTCTCTAGCTCACATTGACTCTTAAATAAAATCTGTACTATTGACTTCAGCACATGGTCTCGTTTGCACCTTAACTCAGGGAGAGGCAGCCATTATATTCAGTTCTTCATATGTTTCCATAAAGATAGAAGTGTTGGTGACTCTGTAACTAACTTTCATACTTACATACATGTCTTTGAGTATGTTCTAAAGCTGACCATGCAGACAGTCCCTCAGCCTAATGCTATCTGGGTCTTCTATGCTGGGGAGTAATAAGAAGACAGTGTAGTAGCAGTATTAGTACATGCCTTTTCTTTCATAAAGAAATTCAGCTATAAAGGCCTGAGAGTAAAAGGAACTTCTACTCTGAGATTACAGCTAAAATGATAACTGCAATCCATGTTACGGATGTGCATTGTTACAAGTTTTTCAACACTGTGAACATTATTTTGGAACACCTAAGAAGGATAAAAAATGAGGACTAGTTACATGAGGACTAGTAACAAATAAATATATTTACAGTTTGCAAATGGGAGAAAGAGTTAAAAAAAGGTCAAATATGAAGAAAAACGATTAAACTAAAACATGTTCAACTGGTTCATTAAAGCATAATAAGCAATTAAGGAGCTTGTATTTATTTAGTGCTGTGAGAATAATTTGACTATAAGCCTTGTTAAGTTCAGTTGTCCAAATCAAGGAGGATCTGTCAAGGAGGTTCTCATCAATCTTGTATAATGACTGCAGAAGCATTTAGCTGATCTGAGGGGCACAGCTGGATTTTCATCCAACCCTTTCATTTGGAAGCTCTAATTTAACACTTAGAGGAAAAACTCCTGTGTTGCTCTGTCAAACTTTGTCTGGATAAACATTTTTTTTAAAAAAGAATTCTCTTGGTAAATAAAATTTCAAAGTAAAAATTATTACTAAAGCTATAGCTGTGCAAGCTGCAATAATTTTGTAATGGTGAAGGATGGACCCCACAGAGATGATTTCACCAGGCCAGCTGGATAAATCAGCCTTGCCATGATATGGAACAAGACTGAGATTAAACTATATCTCATGAAAAGGAGTAAGAATATTAAATTTACTCCCAAGATCAACAGAAGAGTAACAAAATGCCACAGAACAATGTGAAAAATACTGACAAAAATCCTGAAAACAGAATGCGTTGTGTTATTCACAGCACAAATTATAGGGAGGAAGACAGAGATGCAGATTTTAAGTGTCTACATCCAAATCATAAGTCCATAAAAGGATACCATGGCATATTTTCCATAATTAGAGTAGGGATGTAATCTGGTTCAAGAAATATAGGAAAATAGGAAGTTTAGAAAATATTAGGCAGAAATTAGGGAGAACAGTGCCTTTAGTGGTATTGTGTAGGGCACAGATACATTTAAAGTCCCTTGGTAAAAACAGAAGGCCATCTATAGTATCTATAAGATACTATAGAACTAGAAAGATAAGGAAGAGGAAGATGATTTTGGCTTTGGTTTTAAGTATGTTTTGGTTTTGTAGTTTTATTTCTTTGTATGAAAAAATCCTCAAATTTTTATTACATCATTCATGGGATTTGTTGCTCACTGAAAATTTGAGCAGCCTGACAATATGTTGAGAAGGGAACACAGTAGGATCCTGAATGTGAGTTAAGTTGCTTTGATAAACATATTTTGATATAGGAAGTACAGAAAACAACTAGAAAGGAGGACTTTTAAATTCAGTTCTAAGGAATTAATTCAGAATTGCACAAGAAGTCGGGAAACAACTAACTAGGCAGCAGTTCTGCAGAGGGGTTTAAGAGTTATAAAGGAGTCAGAGGTTGAACATGTATTAATTGTCCTTCAAGACAAACTCAAAACCTGTCTTGCATTGTATTTCTGCTAATACACATAACTGCAAAGCAAGGCAGGGATTCGTCTTTTCCTCTCTGCAGCAGGCAGGCTCTTCTGTCCTTGGCACTGGGCAGTCTTCATCTTCTGTGTGCTTGATATGGGCCTTGTACTCCATGAAAATGTCAAAAATTGAGGTCAAGAAGAGCAATCAGATGTCCAGACTACTTGATAGAAGAAAAAATACATTAGGTACAGAAAGAAAGGCAAGGAAGAAAGATGATATCTATCTTTGATTATATGAGATGTTTCATGATTAAAAAAAAAAAAAAAGATTAAATAGTTTTCCATGTCAGAGTTGCTAGCACAGGAAGTAACAGAACAGAAATGCAGAAAATCAGGTCTGGCATAAGTTAAATCATTCTATTAATAATGATCATCAGCAATGGGGAGAAGAGGCTCTAGAAGGTGACTGAGTGCTCATTACTTGAAGACCTTTTAGAACAGGCCAGCCATACACCTACCACCAAGGATAATAGATATATAGTATTTGAGAAGAGATGAAATGACTGATTTCTTGAGGTTCTCTCCAGTTCTGACTCTAGATCTGCTTATTCCTAACTTTAAATGTAGTAATTTCCAGGAAATTTGGTTGATAAAAACAGGAAGAAACGTGTTCCATGCAAAAATCAATAGATAAACATGGTCCCGAGGAACTGCTTATTTACTTTACCTGCAATTAAATACATTCTTCTAGTTAACTAAACTTTCAATGATATTTCTAGTACTGGTATTATCTTTCTAATATTTAATGATTATAGAAAAAATAAAATAATGAAAAAATAATTATTTTGTAATATTTATTGATTGCATGCTTAGAATGTTCATATCTATGCTAAAGAAAATGTTTCACATATTTTATTCACACACTTCTTTCAATGGGTTTTTCCCCATCCAAAGCCTAGTGGGCAGTCTCCATTTTTCTTCAGGGTACTAATTTAATATCTGTAAAATTATTGGTGTGATGTAAAAAATGTTAATTTTGATATAATATAGTAAAATTAGTTAATTGTGGTTTTCTTATAATAACTCAAAAATAGCTAATTGTATCTTTCTTTGCCCAAGGAAGAAGAATTTGATTCATTTAGTTATACCACAACAGTCATCATCTGTCTTTGCCATAGTCACACAGGGGTGCTGGAGGGTAGATTATGGAGGCTAATATTTGTTTAGGTTACGATAGACTAGGAAATAATCTTTATATGCAGCAAAATGTTTTAAATATTTCCTATTCCTTATCAGTCCAAGTTTTCATGTATTTCTTTGAATTTTAATCTATTCTTCCACTTGAAAAAACATGCCTTAATCAGAATAGAGTGGTGGAAGAGTGGTCACTAAACATATAGAATATAAAAATTCAGGTCCCAGCATACCTGCTCTTTTCTTCCTACCTGTGTCCTGATCAAAAGTTATCCTGTTATCCAGAAGTGATTTTTTTTTTGCTTCAGTCTTTTTTTTTTTTTTTTGGAGGAAGTGTCCAATACGTATTTCAAAAATACTAAAAAATTTATTATAAATAAATACTTAATAACAATTTGATATATCAGCAGACAAGGCAGGTGACATCCTTCCAACAGTGCACCTATGTTTATGTCAAATGTAAGAATATAGTTCATGCTCAGTTAAAAAGTGAAAGTAAGGTCAGGAAGAGTATTTTCCTTGTAGTTGTCTCTGTTGGCTTTTAAAAAGTTTTATTTAGCTCCATCAAGATTTGGTTGTTTATAGCTGTTGCATATTTATAAGTTCCTGGCTAGAATGTACAAAGTGTAAATTCTCAGATAGGTCATCCAAGAAATAGCACATTTTTCTCTCTGTTTCTTCACATACAAAAGTAAAAGTCAAACCACAGTATTTAAAAACAAACCTGAATTGCCAGAGCAAAATTATAGTTTTGGTACTGCAAAAAAAAAACCCCTAACAAAATAAAAAAACAACAAAACCCAAGTCCATACCTTTCCTCCTTCATTATTCAATCTTCATTATGATATCACATATATCCAGACCATTTTCACTGTACACTCTCTGACCTGTTCTCTTGTCTTTTGTCATTTTGTGCTGTCCAGTGACTTTTCCAGTGGCAGTTGAAATACATGGGCTTAGGATTCTTCCAGGAGAGCTATATTGTTATAATTTTGTATGGCTGACATAAATATTTTTGATGGAATGATTTGTAGGAGCAATAGATATTGCAATTTCTTACTGAAGTACATAAAACATGCAAGTTTAAATAGTTCCCAGTTTTCTGGCCTCTTCCGCCTATAGAGAGGCACTGAACAGGTATCTGCTAAGGAGCTTCACATCCTTGGTTACTAGCAAATATTTTTATTGGTATGTAAGTCATGTTAGAAGTTCTGCTTTTACTCTTTATGATGCATAACTACAGCAGCGCATATTCAGTGTGAGAGGAGCCTGTTCTGGAAAGCAGTGCTCTCCAGAAGATTTCAAACACTGGTGGAGTAAGTGCAGCAACCAGTGAAATGGCAGCACAGAGCAATTTAGATAGATGATATCTCATACCAATACTCTGTTTAATAGAAAGCATGATAGTGTTCAAGGAAAATTATAAGGTTCTGCAGTACTTTTTATCAAAAATTTCAGGTCAAGAGATTCTACTGCCATACCTTCTTTGTATAGACAATAAAACTAAAAATGGGATAGGAGTCCTGATAAAATTTAGTTTTGAAGTAGTGGGACCTCAGGCTGGGTGATCCCACATTTGGATGTTCCCTGACCTCAGTAGCTTACAGAAGTATTCTCTGTGTAGCCCACATTCCTAGTAGAAAGCTCTTATTCAAAGGACTGAGGGAAAAACATCTTGAAGGAATAAACTGCTCTCCTCATCTCTTACTTTCAAGAGAAGGAATGCAATCTAATTGTAAAACTTATTTTTAAAGCAAATATTTTGCAATGTCACAATGCATTTTTAAGACATACTTTCAAATTGGGAATATTTTAAGGTTCCTGCACACAAGAACATTACCTAAGTGATAGATTTCCTATACTGAAAGGTTCTTTCATGTAAATTGCTCAGTAATTACATTTCAAAACTACATTGATTTCTTATATGTCAATACTTATTAGAGATTAAATGTCCAGTTCCTGTCAGAGAGGGGAGCATTTAAAGCTGGAACTCTTCTGAGAGATTGTTTTTTCAGTAAGGCTTGGTTTTGGGATACTTTCTACATTTTTAAAAAGCTCTTTTTATCTTATGCATCCCTTTGGCTACTGGATCTCTTTTCTCTTCATTTTCACTCCTCCACAGTGCTTTTTAGAAATGATTCAGTGAAGCAGCACTGGCCCCCTTGTACAAAATTCCCAGTGTACATTGAGAATTTATCTTACTTCTGCTATGTGTTATAATTACAAGTTCCAATCAAAGTACATCTTTTGAGTTACAAGTTTGTGTCATTGCTTTAGTAGAAATGCAAATGTTATGTATTTAACATGCAAATGAAGTGAAATAAATATAATGCACGAAGTCTGTATTCCATCTCAGAAGTAATTGTAATGTGTAATAAGGGTTCGGCAGCCAGGTTTGACAAGAGAGAAGGCACAACAATTTTTATTTACTGCAAGAGCACTCATCTCTGTCTGACCTCTCCTGGTTCTGGTGACATTTAATGTAAATTTGGCACTCTGATTTCTATATGTGATGGCAGGCATAGCTGTATTACTTTTGCTTTTTTTCACTGGCTTAGTCACAATCATTTTTACAACTTGATGCTTCTGCATATAGTAGTGAGTGTCTGTGTTTATGAACTACAGAATGGTTTTAAGTCAGAACAAATGTGTACTGTCTACCAGATGATGCTCTGTGAAAGTTCTAGAAATAGGATACTACCAAAATAATTCTTTATTTAGTATGTGTCTGAGCTTCTGGCACATCAGAAATTAGCTAAGGGTTCAACTGGGATGACTATGCTCAAGAAGCACTAAAGGAGGCATCCTCCAGGACTGATTATTGAAACTCACTTGGACTGCTGGACTCCCAAATACATTGTGGCAGTGGTTTCTGTCATTTGCCTTTCTTCTAGAAAACAGATTTTCCTTTTCTTTGTTCTATGCTTGTTGTGAGCAATTTCATTGATGAATGATTCTCCTCCATTCACCTTCTGAAAGAGAGTTTTTAAAAATTATTTTTGCAGAATTTCATTAAGGCCTTCTTTACCTTCTTGTTCATATTTTTATTTTTATAATTTTTTTTCTAAATGCCAGACTCCAAGTTTGTTTTGTGTGATAAAGCACTCCAATCTTCTCATCATCCTTTCAAGATTTCTGCATCAAAAGAAAGATTGAGCACAAATTCACACTTTATTTAAAACACAAAATTACCTGGAATGCACACCAGCATGATTATATTAATTTCATGCAAACTCTGCAATCTACATGACTTGTGATGTAGTACAGCTAAGCTTCTTAATTACTGACTAGTTAAATATTGCAGGGATATTTTTGTAAGCAAGTGAAATAAAGCATTGCCACAGTGCCTGCCTACAGGTCTTTTCAAGGTTTCATTTGTAAATTCACCTAGGAACTGCATTACTTGTTTGGGTGTTTTTGTAACTATAGCCTGTTCTTTGTTGCAAGTTTAAGTTTAAATCAATCTGAAATTAAATTCTAATCAGATATTTTAAATTTTGTTTTAGATGTTTTGTGGGTTTTGGGGTTTTTTTCCTTTTTTTTTTTTTTTAATTTTATTTCATTTTCAGTGCTGTTCTATTTCAGCCTTGCTCTGTTAGAACCTCTTTCAGGATAATTGGTAGGCTATAGACCATATCACTACCTCTGCCAACTTAGTTGAAAACGTTCTGGTACCTAATCAAAACAAAGTTTCACTGTCTAATGTCAGCAAATATGAACATATATATGGACATATATATATTTCTTTAGTACCTGATATGTTTTAAAGTAAATGACCAGGAGTAGGGAGAAGAAATAGGTTATAAAAATTGAGAAAGTTATACTTATCTAATAAAGACTCTGAGAAATCTAAATTATATGTGTTACAAACATATGGAACAACACAACAACAAAAGAATAGCTGAAATTCCCATGATTCAAAAGACAGTCAGAATCAAGGGAATGGTCATTTTATAATGGTGTGAGCAATAAATGGCCTATTGTGCATATTTATTTGCTAGGAGTAAACTCTTAAAAGCAATCTGCTGTTTCACAGGAGGCAAGTGAAACCATTTCATTATTGCAGTAACGTAATTAGAAATCTCATAAGCAATCAAGCAGCCAAATTTTGCACCAGCTGTAAGCAACTAAAACAAAAAGTGACAAGTGGACCAGCAAGTAATGAATTACAATAACCCAGATGAGAAATAAAAGACAAACATATGAGTATCTTCCCATCCCCAGGAGAAGTAATGTCTATAGACTGGAAAAGATCCTGGGACAGTAATAAAATGCCTTTGTAACATCCTTAATATAGAAAACAAAATCACAACCTGGAATAAACCCAAATTTTTTGTGAGAGCTGAGACTTTCTGGGAGTATATGGGTGTCAGAGAAAAAAAATCTAGAACTTGGAAATGAAGTATATAATTTCCACAGTTTGTAAACCCGATGGGTAAGGATTTTTGCTTCTACCTACATGCAGGGTAAGAAAGTGGAATGATATCCAAACCTGCATATGACAGACCTGTTTGTAGAATCTGGACTTGTAGAATATGGTAGTAGAACATGGGGATTCAGGGCCCCTAGCCTCAGCTATATGCAATGCAGTTTAGGTTGCAGTGTGTAGCTTTGATGGAAGCAGATACCAGATCGGGGATGATTGAAACTAAATGAGATAAAGCGTACAAGGGAAACTTAGGGAGCAAGTAATAAATTTGTGTGCTACTTTGGCATATCAGAAGCTCAGGCTAATCAGTCCAACAACAAAATAAACAGGAGTGATCTTCATATGAGAGTAAAACAATAGTAATTTCTGAAAATATAATTACTTTAAAATATCTCTTTTGTACTGAAATTGGTCCTGCAGGGCAATTATGACAGACAATCCCAAATGTGGGTAGATGAGTACCACTATCTGATTATTTTTTTAATTAAAATATCTGTCAACAGCCACTCTTGGCAAACATGTTTAGGAAATTTCCATTTTCCATTGACTTCTCAGGTCAAGTCCTGACCTTCCTATGGGAAAAAAATTTGTTCAGACATACAAAGCCTGAATGATATTACTGTTTCAGTTTTCAAAGGAATTCAGGAGACTAAAAGAGCAAATTCATCAAACTGCAAGCCCTGAAAATGCAAAAGGAGCCTGAGTTTCTGAGCATCTTTGAGCATATCTCTTGAGCCGTTCTAATGCAGATAAGGAGCCTGGTGTGAGATGTGCAACAATAACTCTGCATTGTTCAATTCTCCTGAATGTCTGACAAGTGTGTGGGGCTCTCCCCGTGTGTTTATGCGCATGTGTCTGCAATGCTTGCTCTAACATACTGCAAATGTTAATGGATAAAGAAAAATGCACTAACTCGAGCTAGCAGCTGCTTTGTTGGTTTGTTAATACAGATCATACATTATAAGGAACAGAATCTGTAATGAGGTAAAACAAAAATACAAAGGCATATAAATTGGGAGGTGAGAGACCAATAAAAATGACACAAAAAGTGCCCTGGGCAACATGAAGCTCGAGAAGTACTAAATAGTTAATCAAGCTTTAATGTATATGTCCTCTGATTCAGCCTTCAAATGTTGCTCCTTTGGCTTATGCTCAAATTTCTTTTTTCCTGGTTGTAGCACATGTTGATTTGGAACTCGTAGTCTTTCAAAAGAGCCTTCATTTTCCAGGGTATAATCTTAGTCTCAAGGACATAAATATTGTGGTGAGTTGTTAAGAATAAGTGTCATTTGGAAGGGACAAAATTGTTACAGGGAGGACATTTTTCAAGAATGGAAATGATTCTGCACGACATCACTTTGACATTCTCCAGCAAGAGAGGAACAACAGTTCTGGGATGGCATTCAAAAGCAAGTAAGCCACATCTTAAAGAGCCAGGCATTTTAGATGGGAAACTTCTTCCTTTTGTGAAAGTGCTGGGCTTCAGGCTTGTCACTCTTTCCTATAGAGGTGTGAAATAACATAAATAGATTTTCTATTGCAGTATTGCCACAAAGGTTAGTTTTAGTCTTCCATTTAATTCACAGTGACTGAAATTCATTCTTTTAGAGACAGGAAGCATAGACTTGCACTGCTTAAAACCTTGATATGAGGGTGATTTACACTCAGGCTGCTGATCAAAGGGAGATGTCCACATGTTGTTAATACATAACGACAGAGTTCTTAATGATGTATATTTTCTATGGCGGATCCAGGATTTCTCCCGTGAATCCGTATCTCAGCATGCACTCTTTTCTTCAAATTCTGTCTTGCAGTAGTCCCAACAGGATGAATATGTTAATCTGAACCTCTAAATATTTTTAGTCTTGAAAATGTCTGACCTATATACTATGTACTTTATTTTTATTTGAGTATGACAGCATATGTATATGCATATGCATATGTATATGTACATGTATCTGTATGTATATGTGTGTGTATGTGTATATGTGTATATATACATATATGTATACATATTGTGTCTGTCCATATATTATTTAGGCCTACTGAAAATGTAGATTTATATATGCTACTTTGGGCTGAGATATGCTACATTCATGCCAGCTGATTCCATGCTGTTGGACCAGCAGAAACCTGGTCTAAAGATTCAGTCTGCAACTCCCCTTGCCTACCCTTCCTCCTGTTGATATTGGAAAAATAGTAATACCAAGGTGTGGCCTAGAGTTGCTTTTCACCCAGGGCTGATGGTGGGGTCCATAATGAGGAAAAAATAATTTTGAAGGCACTGACTTTGACCTTTTTTGTCATGTCTTTAAATGTCTCTCGCTAACTTCCCAAGAATAAACTTGTTATATCACATATTTCAATAAGTCACTTAAGTAACTGTAGATGAAGCTCTAACTATAGCTCTGGGCTGTAGTTCAAAGCATCTGGTTTGCAAGTCCTGCTTGAGAGACAAACCAGTAGAAACTGTTTAGAAGGAAACTTGTCATCTATAATGTATATTAAAAAAAAATTCATTTAAAATAAGATAATATCAGATCTGTTTAATCTCAGGAATTCTTGACTTGCTTAAAAGCTTAAGACACACATACTAGATGTTCTTTTAAAAGGTGTGTCATTACTGTATGATTTTCATTTTCTGACATTAATTGATCCAGACTAACTGCCTGCTGCCAAATTTCAGTTAGAGAGATAGTGCCTTGTTTATTTATTAATTTACGACAAAACATCAAAAACGCCCAGAGGGTTACTGAAAGCAATGATCAATCACATCTAATCCTAGATTATGAAGTTGATTTTATTCCCCTTCCTTCTTCTTATCACCTACTTTTATTTAATTTCTTGAATGAGCCACAGTTTGGGGACTGTCTGGAACATCTCTGTATGAAAACACAAAGTGTTCCCATTTTCAGTGCAACCTCTGATCTCAGCTTCAGAGCCAGACACGTTTCAGACATACCCAGAAAAGCATTTTTGGAAACAACAGGCAGAATGCCGCTACCATACACACTGTTTTGCTTTAAAACCTCACTTTTAAGAAAAAAAAACTCATCAGTTCGTCTTCAAAGCTAAAACTCTACTTATCAAATTTCCCCCAAAAGTTTTTTAATCTATTTTTAAGACCTGAAGGTAGAGGATTATTTCAAAAGTGCTGATAAAGAGGTAGTGAACACTATGACATAATATGAAGACTTTTATTAGTATCTACATGGTATCTACAAATCACATCCTAGGTCTCCCAGACTACTTATATCAGATGATTGAAAAATGCAGAAGTGAAAGGGTTAAAATAAGATGACTGTGACAGATTTTCAGTCATGCATCCGTCTGACTATTTAATGATAATCCAAGTCACTGAACTGAATTCTCACAGCTAAATTTTTGAATATTCTAAGTGATGATACAATTGACTGATAATAGAATGAGTCAGACAGAAAAGCAGAAGAAAGCCTTTATATCAGGATTTAGCTTCATTGGGACAGGGTACTTCATCTTTTTGGATCTATTACTGAAAAATGTGAATCGTGCTTGTAACTAATACAGAACCCCTACCTATATACAGTTCAAATATGCATGAAATTACTTATTTAAACCGATAAAGATAAGAAGAAGAGATGAAAATTATGGAAAAAATGGAAAAGATTTTCATGGTTTACAGATAAATAACCAACAGAGCATTTAAGTGCTAAAGGTAGCTGTTTTAGAAAAACTCTATCATAAAATACAAGTTTCGTAATTGAATTTTGAGCATGATAAAAGTCTTAATACATGACTTAGATGATCCACAGCAGGAATATGTACAGAAGAATTTCTTACGTCAATGAATCTTATTTTCTTTTATTGCAACAATATTCTCCTTCATTTAGGCATTTCATGAATCATTTGCAAAAGGGGGCTAGTTTTTTGTCTTGTCCCTTGAAAGGCTGTTTCAAGATCTTGCTTCTTTGATAATTAGAAATTTCCTTCCAACATTTTCTTTTGGGAGAAAATATAAAAAGAAAAAAACCCTTCAGAACTGGATTGATGTGTGGATTAACCTAGAACATGGTAATGCAACAACTGCTACTTTTCTTGGGTGAAATGGGAAAAAAAGTCTTCAAATATTTCTCTGATACATAGACTTTCAGATGCAGTAGCACAAAATGAACCCATTGAACAAAATATGATGTGGTCAAACCTGAAAATGTAAGTCTATTCAGCATTCTGACCTGTGAAACTAAATGGAATTAGGGTGAACTTCAGTGGCAAGGCGCCGGATGTGACAGTTTGAAGGAATTTTTCCATGACTATCTAATGTAAAAAGCAAATATAAACATCAGTAAATGTTTTGCAGAGATCAATAAAATTTGCTTATAAGTACTCAGAAGTGGTTTCATTTGGAATGTTCCAGCAAGTCTTACAGCTGAGATATTCGCCTGCAAGCACACTGATGTGCGTATGACAGAGAGGGTCCACAGCACATCTGACACAGATGGCATGGCAAAATATACAAATAAACACTCGTGTCTGCAGCAGATTCATTTACATATGGCACCCAAAGAGTGCAGAGGACAGAGCAGGAAGCTCAGTGCTCATCAGTATCCTATGATATTCCACTCATAGATTTAATCACTGAGCCTCTGAACAGCTAAGAACATTAACAGCCTACCAAGTCATGTCCTAGCATGTCTTGCTCTTGTCTGTATATGCAATAAATTTAATTTTAAAAATACCTTCTATGCAGAAAACAATGATGTAACACTTTATAGAGGAAAAGCTATGACATGTGTGAGCAGCACTGTAGACTCATCTGTGGCTGTGAGCTGGAGCTTTTGCTGGCATTTGTGCAGGTTTATTACACAATAGGACTTATTTTTAGCTGTTATGGTGAATTTTCTATCAGGGATCTCTTTACACAAAAAAATGCTTTCAAAAAAACTATTTTTTATGAAAGGTATGTATTTTGTGCAAAAAAACCCACAATCTTTTTGTTCCAGAATTTCAAATAGAAAAACATAGCACTTTGTTCATGTGATGTAATTGCAGTAATTTTTTGGACACTCTATTCATGTTTTGGACCTCCCTACCTCCACAACTCTGACAATACACCTGATGCAGATGTTATTTACTCATTTCAGCAACATAGTAAAGAAAAACCTCCTGGTCCATAATTGCAGCAATGTTATTAGGGATCTTCAGTAGTGATTGGTAAGCAGAATGAAACACCCAAAACTCTACCTCAAGGGCAAAAAAGCAGCATTTTTGATTTCGGGATAGTTTGGTGTTTAGGTTGAAAATTCCTCTTTCCTTGCATTTTTTTTATTTAACTGAGAATCAAAATGATCCATTTGTGCAGTAGAAAGAATGGAAAAGGTTATGATTTCTTGAATATACTGGTTAAAATTTTATTGCTAATCTAAGTTGAAAAACTTAGTTTTGTATAGTCTAAGACAAAATTTATTAGCCTAAAAACTGTGTTTTATTTTCTGCAGATCTAGTGATATCCTTGAGTAATGGTCATAACCTATTTCTCAAAAAGTTTCCAAGAGCAGATTTTTGCATGCAAAATGTTTCCAATGCATTGTTTGTCTGCATTGTTTGCTAGCATCCCTTTTTCTTGGTCTCTGTTCAGCATTGGTCTTGCATCAAGGCAAGCAGTGACTACACAGATTGTTAGTGAAGAACAGAAAATAGCTGCATTGCTGATGCCAGCATCCTCCTTCAAGAAGGACCTTTCAGGGATGAGAGCTATGGCTTTAAAATGTAAAGTTTTGGACTTTTAGACAAAAAATGAGTAAGTTGAAATGTTCTGCACATGCAAGTCAGGGTATTAAATGGATCACCAGCAATGGAGACTGCATTTGCCTGTTTTAATGATGGTTTTTAAATGCATTCTCTTTTACGACCTTATTTTTTACAAATTTTCAAATTTGTAAGAATTGATAAGTTATCAGCCTTTAGCAAACAACCAATGCATTCATGTCTCTCTCAATTATACATAATTTCTTCTTGCTAAATCCCCTGTGTTTTATTTGAGAGTTGCCTTATTTATTGTGAGCCAATAATGCATTGAATTGTGTGTGCACTGGCATATTATCTTGTTGAACCATCCAATTAAATATGATAATGTTGAACATACTGACATAGTTAAACACTCAGGTGAATGAGCAATTCACTGTGAAGTGCAGAAATATTTAAAGTCATCTGTGTGCCTTCAAGCAATCTGTTTTATGTAAAAGAACACTCCAGGAGTTGGAGAATGATATAGATCTGAAAAGAAAAAAATTATTGAAACTTCCAAAGCATAGGCCTCATGGCTGACAACCGTGGCTTTTAAGATGAAATCCCAAATAAAGCACAGAAGTGAGGCACACTACTTTATTGGGTGAATAATAGACATGAAAGTAAGGTGTTGCATTGTGCTCAAAATCACAACATGGAATAGCAGCATTATTTTGGCCTGTGGATACTTTCATTCTGGAGTAAAGTTGCATTATATCTATCTGACATGAACCTTCATTTCTGGGAATACCCCACTGCAGAGGTTTTCTGTGAGATTATGTAAAATCAGTATGTCCTGAGGTGAAACTTTTGCATCTCAACCAATATAATTGTCCCTTGAAAAATCTACCTGTGAAAGTTAATGAGAAACTAGTGTTATGTGCTCAGTACATGGTGTTTCAAAAGCCTATAACTAAACAACATCAAAACCAATTTTCTCCAGAAGACTCAAAAGCACTTCTCCTTAGTGCTGTTTTCCTGCCAAATTTAAACTTTCATCCCCCAGCTGTTTTGGCTGTAGAGTGATTACAAAAAAGTGTCATGGTAATTGTTTACTGTCAAGAGTGTCTTTTCTCGATTTTTACATGCTTGAAAAGCCTTAACTTTTTCTCCTTCAAACTTCAGAAAGGAATTGAAGAAAACTACAGGCAAAGTCAAAGAAATTTTAAAAAAATCCTGAAAAAAAGCCCAATGCACATTGGCCAAAAGTTGAAATTTGAAAACTTCAGACTGAGTTGAAAGGTTCAAGAATTACTGAATACTGATGTCATCAGGTTAGAATACAGGCCATTATTCAATTTGATACTCAGCTATTACTTCTATTGCTATTGATTATTTTACTACAGGAGCAGTGCTGGATGGAATTCAATTGACAGATGGTCACTAGGCATTCCAGGTGGAATGAAACCAAAACCACTAGCTCACTGGCTCAGGTGGTTTTTTTTGTTTGTTTGTTTGTTTGTTTGTTTTGGTTTGGTTTGGTTTCATTTTTTTTCCTTTTGGACAAATTGTAAGGTATCCCAAAGAGCTTTAGACAAATCATTAAAAAATGGGACATGCATTTCACTTTCATTTAAAACTGTGGGGCAAAAAAAAAAAAAAAAAATCATGTTTAACTCTCAAAAAGGACTTACCTAATGGTGCAGGTCTATGATTATTTTATTGTTACTCTGAGAAGCAAAAGAAATCAGTAGTTTTAACATAAAATTTGAAAGGGAATGTGATGTTTATGAGTACATGTTGTTGAAATGCTTTTTCCAAGTCTCCTATTCAAAGTGAGACCTCCAGTGAGGTAGGAGTCTATTCAAATAACATCAGCCAAGATGAAAGCATTGAGTTATTACTTATCTGTTTGCCACATCTTGTCACTTTTTCTGTAAAGAACTTTATCCAGCATCTTACATACAGGGCAAGACATCTTCATGTTCATCCAGCATTTCAAAGGCAAACTCAAAAAAAGACAAATAATTTAGTCTTAGTACACAGTTTCCAAGAATCTCAAAATAGATGTATTTATCTTCCAAACCTTTTTGTGTGTGTAATGGAAAACAACTTTTCTGCTACTAGAACACAACCCATATTTTGACCATTTGGCCATATATTAACATTTCTCTGACACTGAAGACCATTCTTCACTCCTTATTTAACAGTCCTTTTTGTACAATCTCTTTTAGTAACGCAAAACCTGGAAGGAACCTAGGGCTAATCATCTGCATATGCTTCAGTCTGAAAGTTGTGCTAATCTCTAGGAATATGCTGATATCATTGACTGCTGATATAACCCCTGCATAAGTATGATGGAAAAGGTTTTCACATAACAATAGGCTGAAAAGAGAAAACAGGTTTTCAAAAAATCTTGGGAAAAGGGTTCTTTCTGGAGGTGCTGACAGAGAAAAAAAACCCCCAAACCAACAAGTTTACTGAAAGATTTCATAACAAAATGATTTGTACAATAGAGATCATGCCAACAAAGATTCTGCTTGTAAAATTAAAAGCTATTTCAATACATGTTCACACAACTAAGATTGTGGAAAATGTAGCATTAAAGTCCTTTGTCTTGTGGTTTATAATTTATAACATCATAATGCCCAGGAGTCCTCAGCACATAGTAAAACACCATTGTGCATCATGTTGTGCAGCCAGGGAAAGAAACTGTGTTTTAACAATGCCTCTGATAAGTGTATGTTCTTGAAGTATGGATAGATATCAACCAATTAAATGTTTTTTAAACTCCTCAAACTTTTAGGAGTGGTGTGTTAGGCAATCACCTCACACAGGAACCTAGGAATTATTGCATTCAACCAAACCAAGAGTCCGCTACTATAAACCAGCACCAACACTACTTGTTTCAGCACTACATGCCCTAAAAAATTATAAGAAGGAAAAAAAGAAGCCCTCCAAATTAAAAAAAAATAATAGCTATGCATCTTACCTTTATAATCATATTATTTCCATATTTGCTTCATCTGACATCATGCTAATTCATTGACATTAGCACATTCAGTCTGTGCTGTTATTTTACCTATTGTTACTTTCTTTTTTTTTACATTTGTTTACATGCATAGCATTCCTGCTTAATGTCTTTGGCTCCAGTGCCTGCTAGCACTCAGGCTAACCAAATATCCTAGGAAAGGGTTGAACTGGATATGCAGATAAATTAACAAGAGCCACAGAGAGAAATTTAATTGATGGGCCTTAATTTCATTAGTTTACTATAGAAGGAAGGGCATAATAAGCTACAGCTAATGGCAGAATGCCAGATATCAGTTTGGACTCCAGTGCCAAGTTGGAAGTTCCTACCTTGGTAGATCTGTGATCAGTCTCGGTGAGCTGCCCCTTTAGCTTTCAGATTAAATTTGCATTCTTGTGCCAACCTCTCACAGAAGAGGGTTACCATGCATGGATTCCAGATTTTTTTTCCATGCCACTTCAGACCAGCCAGCAGTAATTGAAAATAATATTTTTCTGATCCCTAAATTATTGTTTAGCATGACATAAGAGTGAAAGAATGAGCTAGAAATTTTATTGTGATTTAAAACCAAAAAAATTCTTAATCCCAAGATTTACGTAACTACTTACCAATACATCAGCAGTTTAGAGCAGTGTGTGCAGTTTTGGGTCCCACAGCACAGGAAAGATGTCGAGGTTCTCAGGCACTTGCCCCATGCAAAATGCCTGAGGGAGCTCAATTTGTCCAGTGTGGAGAAGAGGGGACTTCAGCAGCCCCTGGTGTGCCCATGGAGTGGAATACAGAAGGGTGAGCCAGGTCCTTCACAGCAGCACTCTGGCTGGGAGATAAGAGGCAAGGGCCCAAAGAAATAAAAGAGGAAATAAGGAAAAGCATTTTTACCATTAAGACAGCAAAGTAATAAAAGAGGCTGCCTGGAGAGCAGCCTCCAAGCTCCATCCTTGGAGGTTTTTATGACATGGTGAGACACAGCCAGCCTAAAGCAGCCTTAAGCTGGGCATCAGAGCTGGCCCTGCTGTGAGCTGGAGGTTGAGTCAGAAATCTCCTGAGGACTCTTCCAAAACAAATTTCCCTGTGGTGTTATGACCCTAAATGAGGATGCCTTTGAAGCATGTACCCAGGCTAACAATCCCACTGAAAAGGGGTATAACACAGATCTTATTCAATACTTTAGCCTAAAGAGCCAAACGACATAGAATAATAATAAAAGGTGTATAATACAGGCTAAAACTTGTTCTATTACCTATATAATTTTATTTTTTAATAATGACACTTCAGAGAGGAATTGTGCTAAGGATAGGGGCAGGATAGGCAGACACATCTATGTTGAATACTTCAGAGCACTTAAACGTGCATGTAGATGCAGCTGCTTTGTAGAGCTCGTTCTGCTGTCTTTGACACAGCACTTTGACATGTTGGTCAGTACATCAGAAAATAAAAGGAGATTTTTGAAGATATAAATGTCTACTAGTCACCCAGTGTTCTTTGAATTTCAAGGAGCAAAGTACACAAAAATCTGCATTTTGATCCTCTGAGAAACTGAGAAAATGGTCTTATGCTTCCAAAGCATTTAGACTGTCATGAGAACAATACTATTAGACTTTCAAATAAAAAAAGTTTCTATGGTATATTTAAATTAAGCATACTGCATTATAAGCTATGCAAATATGATAAGTGAGTACATATAAAAATTAATAAATAATAATAATATAGTATTGGTTTATTTTTTTTTAATTTAAAATTTAAAATTAAAGAAAACATTGATTTTTGGGTTTACTGCCAGTAACATATTTTAGATGCTGTGGAATGTTTTACACATTGTGAAATGTGTTTTCAGGAATGGTTATTTGAACTTGATCCTCCTCTTTGGAACTCCAGAAAGAACCATCTTCCTGCCTGAAGATGATTAGCACAGATGATAGTTTGCTACCTGAAGAGGAACCATTACTGCACCTTTACAGGTTGTTTTTCAGTCTATTGCAAGCAACTATTATGTATCAAAAAAACAAGGCAGATGTAACATAGAAGAAGCCAGAATTAACTACAACAGGTATGCAAATATACTTTGATAGGATACATTTTTCAGCTTCTTTTGTCTTGTTTTTCATTTCCCTTTTTTCTTTACTCCATGCTGCAGTGTTGGCTCATTGATAGCTAGATGCAAAATCAGACTGACATGTTGGACACATGGATATCAAGGATATGGTTTCCTTAGCAACAGTAACCACAAAAAAGGTCTCAGAACTTACTCATGGGACATTTCAGTTTTTCATATAAAATGAACATTGGTGGTGAATATGATTGGTTCAATGGTACGGTGAAAGTATCACACAACTCTGAAGTAATAAAGTATTAGAATCTTCTATTCTCTGAAACCAGATACTACAAAAGAATAGTGTCTTTATACCATGGGCAAGAGAATCTCAAGAACATGAGAGGCATTAAATCCAGCAAAATTCTGCTACTTTGAAAATTTTGTAATTAATTAGCATAATTTTTTAGCAAAAATTAAAGTATATGGTCCATGTCAACAAGAAGTGAAACAGCATCAAAATCTACTTGCAATCAGACTGAGTCAGATTACAGCATAGTATAAAAGGAATATCTTGTATATATATCAAGGTATATCTCATATATCAAATTTTTTGTCTGGAATTATTTCAGCATTTTGCAGCATTTAGTTCTATTTTTCTATAAATACAGCAAAAAGATTTGCTATGGACAAAGCTGCTGTTAGAACAGTCATGTGGTAGAGGTAAAGAACAGGAGGACAGTTCTGGATTGAAATCTGGCACTGTGAGGAAAATTTGGAAGAAAGGATATTTTAATTACTTGGTGTAACACCGAATAAATTTGCAAAGTTCATTGAGAAATTTCAGGGCCACATTGAAAAGGGCAAGAGGATGTGTGATAAACTGTTTTTTTTTTTTTTTTTCTGGTCTACCACCATGCTCTTCATTAGCCTGCATTGTCCCATTTCCTACATTGTGCCTAATGTGCATCACAAGAAGATGCTGTGGCTTCCAGGAGGTCTGGAGAGGGAAGTCAAAAAGAGCAGAATTCTTTCTGTGTGTTCTTTGACCTTTGATTTTGTTTTTGTGGCAGCAGAGCAGACTGAAAA